>NC_053493.1:416677016-416859516 GCF_905171775.1 Rana temporaria | reverse complement strand
CAGTCACTGTGCCATCAATTCGCACCACGGTGCCATTCCATCAAACGCAATCACTGTGCCATGCCATCAAACGCAGCCACTGTGCCCCTCATTTGTCGCCACTGTGCCAATTGTCACCACTGTGCCCTTTAATTGTCGCCAGTGTGCCCATTGTTGCCACTGTGCATGTCACTGTGCCCTTAAATTGTTGCCACTGTGCCCATTGTCACCACTGTGCCCTTTAATTGATGCCACTGTGCCCTTTGTCGTCTCTGTGCCCATTGTCGCCGCTGTGCCCTGTAAAATGCACTTACCTTTCTGCTTCCACGTCCCTCGACGTCCTCTCCCGCCCTCGGTGACGCTTCAGCCAATCAGGTTACCGATAACCAGAATCGGTGAACTTGATTGGCTGAGACGGCCGTCAGGCTTATCCAAGGGACGCAGCCCCCGTACGTTCCGAGGATAAGACATTCGGGAGCCGAAGGGCTGTACTCGGAAAGCCTATCAGAGCCGCTGGCTCTGATAGGCACTTCCGAACAGCCAACCAGCTGCCGTTATTCAGTTAGCCGGCGCCCTATGTCCGGCCATCTGAATAGACCAGCGGCAGCTGGCCACAATAACATACTTTCGTGCAATGCATGAATGTATGTTATTTGCGCGGAGCTGCAGAACGACATTCTAAAAGCTTTAAAGGGCCCGTTTTTTTTTTTTATGACTACGAGGGGGGGGGGGGGCGCCCCTATGGACGGGCCGCCACTGCTTTCAGGTACCGACTGACAGGTGACCAGCCTCTCAGTGTCCGGCTACCTCGATCCCCGGTGGTTTGTCAAGAACCTATTGGATTGCTAGCCTCTCATTGGCTCTCCTCAGATGGACTCCCCACCGAACAGCTATCCCGCTTGGGATCTTCAGGATTGGGGACCCAGTCGACCACTGGGCTCCCCGCCACGGCTCAAATGTTCCAGACCAACATGGTCCCGGAACCAGGAACACCGCATGGCACGCACGCCCCGGTAGGCCATAACGCCGGGGCGCCGTGGTGCAGGCACCCTAAAGGTGGATGCCGCACTTGAAGAAGAAGACCCAGAACTAATGGCGTCTGCCCCATAAATACCCTCCCCCAGCATGCACAGCGAGGCTCAACCCTCCTGATTGGCTGCTGGGGAAGAACACCGAAACCTTGACTCGACTGCTGCCACCTACTGTCCTGGGGTGGGAAGAACACCCCAGTACAACAGAATGAGCCCACAGCACAGCCAAGCTGAAACAGAGACCCAATTTGAACATATTAATCAGATCAGAGTCTAACTACACTCTGATCTCCCTCTGAATTTAAATAGCACCGGTACTTTGAAGTAACCAGGCGCTACATATACAAGACAAAAAAAAAGGCCTGTGAGCTTTACTGGCAGTGATTGGGGAACTCATAATTCTCATAAAATTTGAGAAACTTTATCTAAAATTTACATTAGGCAGGAAGTAGAGCTTGGCCCCAAAAAAAAATCTGATTTAAAAAAAAAAAAAAAACTTGATTCACGATGAATTTTTCAGTTTTATTTCCTGATGGACACTGCGCCGGTCCTAAGTATTTAGGCGAGGCCGCGGCTTCGACCTAGTCCGCCACGATCCCGGGAAAAGGCAGCGGACTAGGCCGAAGCCTCGCCTAAGAAATCCTGCCCGCAGCTCGCCGCGATCCACGATTTTTCCAGGATTGCGGCGAGCTGCAGGCAGGATCGCCGGTCCTATGGAAAAAAAATATCGATTTTGTCAAAATCTGAATCGATTTGCCCTCGTAACTGGATTCAAATCGATTTTTTCCCCAGCCCTAGCCGGAAGCCATAAAAACAACCAATTACAGTACACCATAACAAATACAGCTGCTGACTCACTGACCACCACATAAATTATGGACGAATATAAACAACATCTGGCATGTACATGAGTATTGGTCGTGGCCGTAAGTCCTCATGAGTCAACGCGTTTCTGTATTCTGCTTCCTCAGGACGCATGAAAATTCAGCAGCAATCTCTAGACATGTGAAAGAAACACGAAACAATATATATAATACAGTGCAACCATATGATACCAAACACATACATAATAAAGTGGCCGGTGAGTGTATATAGTTTATTAGGTACATCTTGCTAGTCCCGGGTTGGACCCCCTTTGGCCCTCATTCTTGGTGGAATAGATACAACAAGGTGTTGGAAACGTTTTTCTCCATAGTGACAATATAGCATTATGATGTTGCTGCAGATTTGTTGGCTTCCATGATGCGAATCACCAGTTCCACCAAAGGTGTTCTATTGGATGAGATGTGGGGAGTGTGGAAGCCACTGGAGGACAGGGATTTTGAATTTTCAAATTTTAGAATTTCCCAATTTCCGAATTCCGAATTTTTGAATTTCCCAATTTAGGAAATTCAGAAATTCAAAAAATTCGAAATCCTAAAATTCGGGAATTCGACTTTCCAAATTTCGAATTTTCAAATTTAGGAAATTCGAAAATTTGAAATTTCGGGAGTCCGAAAATTGAAAAATTCGGAAATTCTGACATTTCAGAATTTACCGTATATACTCGAGTATAAGCCAAGTTTTTCAGCCCATTTTTTGTGCTGAAAATTCCCCCCTCGGCTTATACTCGAGTCACCTTTTTGCGCCTGATCTCCCAGAATTTGGGGACCCAGTGCCGGCCGGTCGTAGACTCCCATAGTAAACGGTAATTTCTCCAGTGAATTTGGGGACCCGGTACCGGCTGGTCGTAGGTCCCCTGGACCCGATACTTGGCACACATGTAGCCCCATTTCTTCTCTACAAGTGTGCAAAGGTTGTTGTCTGAGGGACCTACGGCCGGTGAGCACCAATTTTTTCAAAGCCGGGCAACTCTTCCATAGACTCCCATGTTAAACGTCAGTCTAGGCATGGACACAGGGAGGCAAAGTGAGGGATGCAGATGGACACCCTAGGCTTATACTCGAGTCAATAAGTTTTCCCATTTTTTGTGGTAAAATCAGGTGCCTCGGCTTTAAACTCGGGTCGGCTTATACTCGAGTATATACGGTAATTTGTCAAAATTCGTTAAAAAAAATAGTTCAGAACAAAATGAATTGCACGTGTCTATTGGCTAATGCTTGTTGCTCATTTTTCTTGAGTTTCTTCCCCCATCTGTCTCCTCAGGTGGAGCATGAAGAGGACCCGGATTTCTGCGATATAAGCCTGCAGGCCATGTTGGTGAGTCTGATATCGGCAGGCTCGGAGACCACGGCTTCCACCCTGAAATTCTGCGTGGTCTTCTTGGCCCACTATTCTGATGCCCAGGGTAAGATTATAGTTAAAATAATACTGTAATAATAATAATAATAATAATAATAATAATTTTTATAGGCGTCTTTCAGAACACCCAAGGTCACCTTACAAGAATAGCAACAATAAATAAATACAATAAATATAAATTTCATGAACATTAACCACTTGACCTCCAGGAAAATTTACCCCCATTCATGACCAGGCCATTGTTTTGCAATATGGCACTGCATTACTTTAACTCACAATTGTGTAGTACCGTATTTATTGGGGTATAGCGCGCTCCCGCGTATAGACCGTCCCCCTAAAGTTGCCCCCAATTCCTGTGGAAAAAAGATTTTTGGACTTAGTTTGGTGTCTTGCGCGGCGTCCATCGGCGGCCTCGTCGGGTCCGGCGTCCGTCTGCGGCTTCGGGTGTCCTCTTCGTCGGGTCCTGGCGTCCTTCTGCGGCGTCCTCGCGTCCTCCCCGCAGTACACTCGTGCAGGCTCGGCAACTCTCACGCTGACGTCCTGTACGTCAGCGAGAGAGGAGCCGAGACTGCCCGACTATACACGAGTGTACTGCGCTCGGTATATGTCGGCGCAGTATTCAAACTCGGCGCGGGAAAGCGGGTATCGGCGTATAACGCGCACCCACGATTTTGCCCTGATTTTCAGGGCAAAAAAGTGTGCGGTATACGCCGATAAATACGGTAATTTTTTTTGTTCCCAGAGATTTCTTTTGGTGGTATTTGATCACCTCTGCGTTTTTTATTTTTTGTGCTATAAAAAAAAAAGACCGACAATTTTGGAAAAAAAAAACAATGGGCCAGATCCACGAAGCGCGGCGCTTCTTTACGTCCGGTGTAGCGTATCTCAGATACACTACGCCGCCGTAACTTACAGCGTATTTTCCGTATTCTCAAAAAATGTGCGCCGTAAGTTACGGCAGCGTAGTGTTACTGTGTCGGCGTAAGGACGCGCAATTCAAATGGATGAGATGGGGGCGTGTTTTATGGTAATACGTCTTGACCCGACGTAAATTACGTTTTTTCTGAACGGCGCGTGCGCCGTCCGTGGGGGTATCCCAGTGCGCATGCTCCAAATTAACCCGCAACAAGCCAATGCTTTCGACGTGAACGTCATTCTACGCAAAGCCCTATTCTCAAACGTTTTACGCAAACGACGTACACGACGGAAAATTCGACGTTGGGCCGACGTCCATACTTAACATTGGCTACGCCTCATATAGCAGGGGTAACGTTACGCCGAAAAAAGCCTTACGGAAACTACGTAATAAACTGCACCGGCCGGACGTACGTTTGCGGATTGGCGTATCTAGCTAATTTGCATACTTGACGCGGAAATCGACGGAAGCGCCACCTAGCGCCCAGCGTAAATATGCACCTACGCTCCGACGGCGTACTAAGACGTACGCCAGTCGGATCGAGCCCAGATTCAGTCGTATCTTGTTTTGTGGATACAAAACAAAGATATGACTGGGCATCTTAAAAATTACGCGGCGTATCGATAGATACGCTGGCGTAATTCCTTTGTGGATCTGACCCAATACGTTTTACTTTTTGCTATAATGAATATCCCTCAAAAATATATAAAAAAACTAATTTCTTCCTCAGTTTAGGCCGATACGTATTCTTCTACATATTTTTGGTAAAAAAAAATTGCAGTAAGCGTTTGATTGGTCTGCGCAAAAGTTATAGCGTCTACAAAATAGGGGCTAGTTTTATGGCATTTTTATTAATATTTTTTTTTTTAGTAGTGATTTTTATCGTGACAGGGCGGACCCATCGGATACTTTTGATGTTATTTTGGCACCATTCACATTTATACAGCGACCAGTGCTATAAAAATGCACTGATTGATGTGTAAATGTCACTGGCAGGGAAGGGGATAACCACTAGGGGGCGAGGAAAGGGGTTAAGTGTGTCCTAGGGAGTGATTCTAACTGTGTGGGGGCTGGGCTTACTGTGACACGACATTGATCGCTGCTCCCGATGACAGGGAGATGCCTTGTTTACATAGGCATCTCCCCATTCTGCAGCTTCGTGACACGATCGCGGGACACCGGTGGACATCGAATCCGCCGGGTCCACAGCTCCCGGCAGGGGCGTGCGTGCACCCTCACAGAGCGAAATTCAAAGTGAAGTATATATACGTTACTTTGCTCAGCCGTGCCATTCTTCCGACGTACATGTACAGGTGGCAGTTGGCAAGTGGTTAAAAAAAAATTACACACAGAGGGGGATACTACAATAGGAGGCAGTGCTGATGGTGTATACAGGTTAGAGCGGCTAAACAACCACTTTAACCACTTAAGGACCGCCTAACGCCGATATACGTTGGCAGAATGGCACGGCTGGGCACAAGCACGTACAGGTACGTCGCCTTTAAGAACACAGCCGTGGGTCGCGCACGTGACCCGGTCTGAAGCTCCGTGACCGTGGGACCCAATCGCCGCCGGTGTCCCCCGATCGGGTCACAGAGCTGAAGAACGGGGAGTGTAAACAAACCTTCCCGTTCTTCTCTGTGGCAATGTCAGTGATCGTCTGTTCCCTGATATAGGGAACGACGATCACTGACGTCACACGTCCAGCCCCGCCCCCCCTACAGTTAGAAAAAAACATGAGGTCACGCTTAACCCCTTAGCGCCCCCTAGTGGTTAACTCCTAAACGGCAATTGTCATTTTCACAGTAATCAGTGCGTTTTTATAGCACTTTTCGCTGTGAAAATGACTGGTCCCAAAAATGTGTCAAAATTGGCCGATGTGTCCGCCATAATGTCGCAGTCATGAAAAAAATCGCTGATCACCGCCATTAGTCGTAAAAAAAAAAAATTATTAATCAAAATGGCATAAAACTATCCCCTATTTTGTAAGCTCTATAAATTTTGCGCAAACCAATCGATAAACGCTTTCTGCGATTTTCTTTTTACCAAAAATAGGTAGAAGAATACGTATCGGCCTAAACTGAGGACATTTTTTTTTTATTTTTTTTTTGGGGAAATTTATTATAGCAAAAAGTAAAAAATATTGCATTTTTTTCGAAATTCTTGCTCTATTTTTGTTTATAGCGCAAAAAATAAAAACCGCAGAGGTGATCAAATACCACCAAAAGAAAGCTCTATTTGTGGGGAAAAAAGGACGCCAATTTTGTTTGGGAGCCACGCCGCACGACCGCGCAATAGTCAGTTAAAACGATGCAGTGCCGAATCGCAAAACCTGGCCAGGTCCTTTACCTGCATAATGGTCCTGGGGCTTAAGGCCTCATACACACCAGCGGACATGTCCGATGAAAACGGTCCGCAGACCGTTTTCATCGGACATGTCCGCTGGGAGATTTCGGTCTGATGGCTGTACACACCATCCAACCGAAATCCGCGCGGACAGAGAACGCGGTGACGTAGACAACACCGACGGTCTCTCTCGCGCGAGTTCAATGCTTCCACGCATGCGTCAAATCAATTCGACGCATGCGCGGGATTTCGGTCCGCTGGTTAGACGTACTAACCAGCGGACATGTCCGCCGGACAGCTTTCCAGCGGACATGTTTCTTAGCATGCTAAGAAACATTTGTCCGCTGGAAATCTGTCCGCTAGCCTGTACACACGATCGGATCCGCTGACCAGTTTCGGCGGACCAGTTTCAGCGGACATGTCCGGTCGTGTGTACGAGGCCTCAGTGGTTAAGATCAATAAGAACCATAGCAGAATGCAGAACAATTTTATTCAACCCTCGCCCACTTCGTCCAACACTACATCACAAACAAACAACAATAATTGACAAACTGATTTTGCTGGACCCTGTAGGTGCTCTGGAAAGAAATTTAAATGTTTAATGATCTCCAACAAAAAAAAAAAATACTTTATTCATATCTACATGTTTCATGGAACCCACAGGCCACATCCTCCTTTTAAACACCAAGGGCTAGATTCACAAAGAGTTAGGCCGGCGTATCAGTAGATACGCCGTCGTAACTCGGAATCTGCGCCGTCCTAAGTTTAAGTGTATGGTCAAACTGAGATACACTTAAACCTAGCTAAGATACGATGGCCTGCGCCGTCGTATCTTAGAGTGCAATATTTCCGCTGGCCGCTAGGTGGCACTTCCGTTGAGTTCGGCGTAGAATATGCAAATGACTAGATACGCCGATTCACGAATGTACGCTTGCCCGTCGCAGTAAAGATACACCGTTTCCGTAAGAGGTATGCCGGCGTAAAGATAAAGCTGTCCCCTAGGTGGCCTAGTCAATGTTAAGTATGGCCGTCGTTCCCGCGTCGAAATTTGAAAAATTCACGTTGTTTGCGCAAGTCGTCCGTGAATGGGGCTGGACGTAATTTACGTTCACGTCGAAACCATTACGTCCTTGCGGCGTACTTTGGAGCAATGCACACTGGGATATGTCCACGGACGGCGCATGCACCGTTCGAAAAAACGTCAATCGCGTCGGGTCACGAGTAATTTACATAAAACACGCCCCCCTCATCCTCATTTGAATTAGGCGCGCTTAGGCCGGCCCATTTACGCTACGCCGCCGTAACTTAGGAGGCAAGTGCTCTGTGAATACAGCACTTGCCTCTCTGACTTATGGAGGCGTAGCGTAAATACGATACGCTGCGACGCCTCAAAGATGCGCCCATCTACCTGAATCTAGCTACAAATGTCTCTTCTGAGCACCTCTTTAGAATAACAAAATCCTGAGACCATCTCTGGCCAACGACTACAGGAGAAAGCTGGTTGTTTGATGGCTTCACAGAGATAAATGATGGAGCTGTGATTGTTGCCAAGTACTGGGTGGGAGCGGTACTCGTACTGTCTATAGTTACTCAATAATCACCCAACATTACAATTGTGTGCTCACTTTCTCTTTCCGCACTCTAGCTAGTACTGGATCGTATTGACCAACATCAGGGCTGTCTTTAAGTCAGGGCAAAAGGGGAAGCTTCCCTGGGCCCTGTCATTGTTGTGGAGGCCAAAGCAGCTCCCTCATACTTGCCAACTATCCCAGTTTAAATTCCCTTGTCCCTTGAAGTTTTAGTCATGTGCTGTGTCCTGATATCTTAGGCCTAGTACACACGAGAGGATTTATCCGCGGATACGGTCCAACGGACCGTTTCCGCGGATAAATCCTCTCGAGGATTTCCGCGGATTTGGATCCGATGGAGTGTACTCACCATAGGATCGAAATCCGCGCCAAAATCCCATCGCGGTGACGTGTCTCACCGTCGCCGCGATGATGACGCGGCGACGCGGTCATATAAGGAATTCCACGCATGCGTCGAATCATTATGACGCATGCGGGGGATCCATTCGGACGGATTGATCCGGTGAGTCTGTACAGACCAGCGGATCAATCCGTTGGGATGGATTCAAGCGGATAGATTTGAAAGCATGTCTTCAAATTTTTATCCGCTTGAAATCCATCCCAGGGGATAAAAATCCGCGGAAACAGATCCGCTGGGTTGTACACACCAGCGGATCTATCCCCTGGAACTGATCCACAGATCAATTCCAGCGGATAGATCCTCTCGTGTGTACGGGGCTCTGCCCTATTGTTGTGTACAGATGACTTACCTGCAGACCCTGTGTTTACATGTAAATAGCCGTTATTCATATGAAAATAACGGGAGCATTCATATGTATACAGGCCTCCACCAGGAATTTTGGGGCCCAGAGAAGCAGAGAACCGAGGGGGCTTTGGGTGCTGACGAAAAAAATATAAATAAAAAATAAACAAAAGGGAATGCCATCCGGGGCCCTGGGGACCACCGGGCCCCTTAGGCCTCGTACACACGACCGGATCTGTCCGATGAAAACGGTCCGCGGACCGTTTTCATCTGACATGTCCGCTGGGATCATTTGGTCTGATGGCTGTACACAGACCAAATTTCCCGCGGACAGGATACGCGGTGACGATGATGTGGCGACGTGCGCGACCCTGGAAGGTCAATGCTTCCACGCATGCGTCGAATCACTTTGATGCATGCGAGGGCTTTCGGCCGAGCGGACATGTCTGGTGAGTCATACAGACGACCGAACATGTCTGACGGACAGGCTTCCAGCGGACATGTTTCTTAGCATGCTAAGAAACATTTGTCAGCTGGAAACCTGTCTGATTCGCCGGAAAATTGTCCGGTCGGCCGTACACACGACCGAACATGTCCGCGGAAACTGGTCCGCCGAACCAGTTTCAGCGGACATGTTCGGTCGTGTGTACGAGGCCTTAGAGGTCGGCCGGGGGCTTTGGGTGCTGACAAGATAAATTAAAAATAAATAAATAAAAAAGGTGAAATGCCATCCATGGCCCTAGGGTGCTGACGGAAAAAAAAGGGGGGTGCCATCCGGGGGCCCTGGGGTCTACCGAGCCCCTTAGAGGTCAGGGGGGCTTTGAGTGCTGACAAAAAAAAAAGGGGGATGCCATTCGGGCCCCTTACAGGTGTACTGCCTGTACCCCCCTGATGGCGGCCCTGTATGTATATCATGCCCCTCTGCAGTGTAGAGATGATGTGCTGTAACCTCTAGCAACCAATGTGAGCAGTATTACTGTACAGTAATCTCTAGCAACCAGGGATGGACTGGCCATTGGGACTACAGGGAGTTTCCCGTGGGCCGATGGCTTAGTGGGCCGGCTTCAGTGACAGCGGACCGCCGCACCCCTCCGCTCCTTTGTCTCTCCCTCCCTGCAGCGCTCACCTCCTCTCCCTCTTCGCAGCGCTCACCTGGGGGGGAACAGAGAAGCAGGGGGAGGACCAGAGGAGCATGGGGAAGGGGACAGACAGCTGACTTAACAGCTATGGCCTGGGGGTTTCGCACTTCTGCCTAATCTTGTCCCATGGGGGGGGGGCACCAAACTGATTTTTTTCCCCCGGGTGAAATAATGTCTAGCTTCCCAACTGGTACTACCTATAAGAAGACCAGTACCAGCCGTTCTACTCTAATAAAGTAGAACGGCTAGTGGCTAGTGAAGGGGGAGAGGGGGCTTGGGTGGCTGGGGGGGGGGGGGGGGTTGTCCAGCTGCCATGGGAGAGACCTGTCAAAGTGGGCCAGTCTGGATGAAGTCCAGGGCCACATTTTTGTCCCAGTCCAGCCCTGCTAGAAACCAATTAACAAGAAGAAATCATGTGCTGTAGCCTCTAGCAACTAATCAGTGAGCCGCAATGTGTGCCGTAACCTCTAGCAACCAGTCAGTAAGTGGTAATGATATGCTGTAACCTCTGGCAACCAATCGCAATCACTGCCTGATCTGATACAGTAAACTGATATTTATTGTATGTCTCAGAGCGGGTGGAGAGCAAAATTGCATGGGGGGGGGGGTCCCAAGAATTTTTGCCCAGGGTCCAATCAACATTAAAGACGTCCCTGGCCAATGGACTCCATGCTGGAAGCCCACATTCAGATTGTCTATCGGATGACATAGAAGTTTTGGGAATTCACAGGTAACTCCTTTTCACATTTCAGCGAAAGTCCAACAGGAAATTGATGAGGTGACCCAGTCACTGCGCCCCCCGACGATCGAAGACCGACTACGACTGCCGTACACCAATGCCGTCATCCATGAAATACAGAGAGTTCTAGACCTGGCTTCAACTGCCGTCTTCCACGCTGTGACCAAAGACATCCAATTCCATGGATACAACATCCCAAAGGTATATGACTATGATACGTCCGATCGGGTCTGGGCCAGACTGTACAGATATACTCCCGCCGGCCACTTTATTAGGTGCACCTGTTCAATTGCTAATCAGCCAATCACATGGCAGCAACACAAGGCATTTAGGTATCTGGATGTGGTGAAGACAACTAGCTGAAGTTCAAACCGATGATGGGGGAGAAAGGGGATTTAAAGAGGAAGTAAATCCTGATGGGTTTTGCTGCCTGTATAGCCTGCAAATTTAAAGCACAATGGGCTAGTATGCATCGCATACTAGCCCATTATGTGACACTCACCTGCAAAATAATCCAGCCCTGTCCCTTGTGTAGGCTGCATCCATCTTCAAGCTCCTCTTCCTTCCGGGCCGCAGCCTCCGGCGAATCACAGATTCACTGTGATTCGCCGGAGCCGCGTGACGTCACTCCCGTGCATGTGCACAGTATCGGCACACACTAGGGAAGAAACGGCACGGAGTTTCGTTTCTTCCCAGCGGCAATCGTTGTTGCTGTGTGTCAGTCTGACACCCGGCAACACCAATCTAGGTAAAGAGTCTCTCACGGAGACTCTCTACCACGTGATCAGCCGTGTCCAATCACGGCTGATCACGATGTAAACAGGAAAAGCCGGTAATCTATCAGACGCGGGTAGAGGAGAGCCGATCGACTGCTCCTGTGACAGCACAGCCCCCCCCCCCCCGAGGATGCCCACTGGACCACCAGGGATGCAAAAAAAAAAGGTATGCCACCCTAGACCACCAGGGATGACAATGACCCAAAAAATGGATGCCAATCAGTGCCCGCAACGGATGCCAATCAGTGCCCACAATGGGCATCACTGATTGGCAGGCATTGTTTGGCACTGATTGGCATCCATTAGTACAACACATACCATAGTGCCACCTATCAGTGCCCATCTATGCCCATTCGTGCCGCCTATCAGTGCCCATCCATGCCGCCTATCAGTGCCCATCCGTGCCACCTCAGTGCCCATCTGTGCCGCCCATCAATGCCGCATATTAGTGCCCATCAATGCCACCACATCAGTGCCACCTCATTGGTGCCCATCAGTGCCCATCAGTGAAGGAGAAAACGTACTTATTTACAATGTTTTATAACAGAAACAAAAAAAACTTTATTTTTCGAAATTTTTGGCCATTTTTTTTTTTTTTTTGCAGAAAATAAAAATCGCAGAGGTGATCAAATACCACCAAAAGAAAGCTCTATTTTTGGGTACAAAATGATAAAAATGTTGTTTGGGTACAGTGTAGCACGGCCGGCAATTGTTGTTCAAAGTGCGACAGCGCTGAAAGCTAAAAATTGGTCTGGGCGGGAAGGTGTATAAGTGCCCGGTATGGAAGTGGTTAATCGGCACTGATGTGATTGCACTCATATATATAATGGGGACTCTCTCTCTTCCTTAACAGGGCACCATCATCATCCCGTTCCTGACATCGGTGCTTAATGACCCCTCTCAGTGGGACACCCCGGAACAGTTCAACCCCGGGCACTTCCTGGATGAGGAGGGCCAGTTCCGCAATCGGGTGGCCTTCATGCCCTTCTCAGCCGGTGAGAAATCCACAACATTATTCTGTCAGTGCCAGGCTGGTGTGAACGTGAAGTGAACCATTCTTTACCATATTAATTGTAAATCTATCACACAAGACTCTGCTGGTCTGGCTTCTAAGAGGGTTCCCAAAAAAGACCCGGTCACCTTGCCTATTTTGGGCAAATAAACAACCCCAACCACTTTAAAGTGCCACCTCACACCTACCTTCACAGTTTCGCTCCCTTGCCTTACCTTCGTCTGTCATAGCCAATGCAGGTCCCTATACCTGGAAGCATTGGGTAATTGTGGTGACAGCCAAGAGAAAAAGAAGTCAGGGGCAGTTTGAGATGGTAAGTTGTAGGATTGTTGGGAAGCAAGCTTTAAAGAGATCCTGTCAGATTGCCCTGAATGAGTAAGGAGCCAGGACTGAATAATTCAGTCAAAACTGTAAAATTAGCCCTAAAATTCAGAGAGCATGGGGCGGAGAGCACTAGGGGGTGGAGAGCATGGGGCGGAGAGCACTAGGGGGTGGAGAGCATGGAGCGGAGAGCACTAGGAGGTGGAGAGCATGGAGCGGAGAGCACTAGGAGGTGGAGAGCATGGAGCGGAGAGCACTAGGAGGTGGAGAGCATGGGGCGGAGAGCACTAGGGGGTGGAGAGCATGGAGCGGAGAGCACTAGGGGGTGGAGAGCATGGGGCGGAGAGCACTAGGGGGTGGAGAGCACTGAGGCGGGGGGGGAGGTGGGGGGCAGAGAGAACTGGGAGGGGGAAGAGAGGCCTTCTGTAAACACAGAAGCCTGGCTTCTGTGTTTACAAGTGACAGCTTGTCTTCCAACAGCTCCCATAGATCTGATCTCCCGAGAGGCTCAGAGTGCAGGATGGGGACCTGGGGGAAAAGAAGAAAAGTAACCGCTCAGATGTAACCAGAGAACCTGGATCCAAACCATGGGTGCTCTCAATGCAATGATATGCAAAATAATAAAGAAGAACTTGGACAGCCGCACTCCAAAAACGTTCCTTTTAATAAAACTGGTCAGAAAAAATACATGCCACAGCAAAAAATAGGACAGAAGCTGACGCGTTTCACACTGTAACTAAGCACTGAGTTACAGTGTGAAACGCGTCAGCTTCTGTCCTATTTTTTGCTGTGGCATGTATTTTTTGTGACCAGTTTTATTAAAAGGAACGTTTTTGGAGTGTGGCTGTCCAAGTTCTTCTTTATTATGGGGACCTGGGGGGATGTAGGTGCCTGGGGTGCAGTGCAGATGCTGACTCCCCCCACTGGATGATCTCCCTGAAAATGAGCGAGGCAGAGCCACCTATAGGGTGCGGGAGGTACTAGGGAAGAAGAGGGGTGAAGGTGAGATGTGGATGGAGGATGCAGAAGAAAGTAGCTGTGGAAGAAGGCTCTGCACTCTGTGTGTAGCGCACCCCTGAACTCTGCATTATGTATGTAGTGCAACCCTAAACTCTGCACTCTGTGTGTGTAACCCTACAGAACTCTGCACTCTAAATGTAATGCACTCCTGGCATTTAATTCCCCCTTTAAGATCCTCCCACTATTAGTAGGGTTGTCTCGATACCGATACCAGTATCCGTATCGGGACCGATACCTAGTAGTACTCCCGCAAATACCCCCGATACCTAAATAGAATACCCCCCCGCGTTATATCGTTAATCACCGTGCGGCGAACATTACAGGCACCTTTAGTTTGAATAGCTGTTTTGCCCGCCGCGCCGTGTATAGACACTCCCCCTTGGACGGATCTGTCCAATCCCGAGCAAGGGGGAGTGTCCTTTACACGGCGTGGCAGGGAAAACCGCTATTGAAACGAAAGCTGCCTGTAATGTTCGCCGCACAATGATTAACGCGGCGGCAGCGGCGGGGGGGGCGGCGGAATCGGCATCATGATCAGGTATGGGGGACATGGCTGCATATGCTGTATGGGGGACATGGCTGCATATGCTGTATGGGGGACATGGCTGCATATGCTGTATGGGGGACATGGCTGCATATGCTGTATGGGGGACATGGCTGCATATGCTGTATGGGGGACATGGCTGCATATGCTGTATGGGGGACATGGCTGCATATGCTGTATGGGGGGACATGGCTGTATATGCTGTATGGGGGACATGGCTGCATATGCTGTATGGGGGACATGGCTGCATACACTGTATGGGGGGACATGGCTGCATATACTGTATGGGGGGACATGGCTGCATTTATGTGGGGGGGACATGGCTGCATTTATGTGGGGGGGACATGGCTGCATTTATGTGGGGGGGACATGGCTGCATTTGTGGGGGGGACATGGCTGCATTTGTGGGGGGGACATGGCTGCATTTGTGGGGGGGACATGGCTGCATTTGTGGGGGACATGGCTGCATATGTGGGGGGACATGGCTGCATTTGGGGACACATTTAAAAAAAAGTATCGGTATTCGGTATCGGCGAGTACATAAAAAAAAAAGTATCAGTACTTGTACTCGGTCCTAAAAAAGTGGTATCGGGACAACCCTAACTATTAGTATTTCACCATGCCTACTATTTGATGGTTTTTGGAGTGTGTGTGTGTGTGTGTGTGGTGGGGGGTCTTATGGTTGAGTTCCTGCTTCTATTTTCTGAGAAAAAAGGCCTGGTTGTCTCAGAAGAATCCAATCCTCTAGTCTGTGATCCATAGTGGCCTCCATAGAATCCAATTTCCCAGTCCTTGACCCATGGTGACTTACATGAAATCCAAGCCCTCAATTCCTAATCCATAGTGACCTCCATAGAATCCAATTTCCCAGTCCTTGACCCATAGTGATTTACATGAAATCCAAGCCCTCAATTCCTAATCCATAGTGGCTTCCATATAATTCAATCCCCCAGTCTGTGATCAGTAGTGACCTTCATAGCATTTAATCCCCCAGTCTATGATCTATGGTGGCCTCCATAGATTTCAATCCCCCAGTCTGTGATCAGTAGTGACCTTCATAGCATTTAATCCCCCAGTCTAGGATCTATGGTGGCCTCCATAGAATCCTATCCTCTAGTCTGATCTATAGAGGCCTCCATAGAATCCAATTTCCTAGTCCTTGACCCATAGTGATTTACATGAAATCCAAGCCCTCAATTCCTAATCCATAGAATCCTCCATAGAATTCAATCCCCAAGTTCCATAGTGGCCTTCATGTAATCCAGTCCTCCAGTCTGTGATCCATAGTGGCCTCCATATAATTCAATCCCCCAGTCTCTGATCAGTAGTGACCTTCATAGAATTTAATCCCCCAGTCTATGATCTATGGTGGCCTCCATAGAATCCAATCCCCTAGTCTATGATCTATGGTGGCCTCCATAGAATCCAATCCCCTAGTCTATGATCTATAGTGGCCTCCATAGAATCCAATCCCCTAGTCTATGATCTATAGTGGCCTCCATAAAGTTAGCTGCTGTTAGCTGAGTATTCAGTTTCCGTAATTGTGACCTTACTGGGGTTGCACTTGTGGTCCTGTGGAGAATGCTGTGGTACAGAAAACCAGAGGATCAGCTCAACAGAAGCTTTTTATCTGTGATTGGCGAATCAATGAACTGATCCAGGGATTCACTCCTTGGTTCTTGCGCTCCATTGCTCTTCAGCCTTGTGCTCAGTACTGATAACTAAGGTTAGAATAATTGGGAAAAAAGATGTATTTTACCGGCCTTCAAAACACCACTCAGCGCCAGAAACGAAAGTTGCCATTCAAAAACCAGATAACACAATGAAGGGACAAAATTGACAATAATAGAAATAAATAATGCACAATCCCTTTAACCACTTAACCCCCGGACCATATTGCTGGTCAAAGACCAAAGCACTTTTTGCGTTTCGGCACTGCGTCGCTTTAACTGACAATTGCGCGGTCGTGCGACATGGCTCCCAAACAAAATTGGCGTCCTTTTTTCCCCACAAATAGAGATTTCTTTTGGTGGTATTTGATCACCTCTGCGGTTTTTAGTTTTTTGCTCTATAAACAAAAATAGAGCGACAATTTTGAAAAAAATTAATATTTTTTACTTTTTGCTATAATAAATATCCCCCAAAAATATATATAAAAAAAAAATTTTTCCTCAGTTTAGGCCGATACGTATTCTTCTACCTATTTTTCGTAAAAAAAATAAAATAAATCGCAATAAGCGTTTATTAATTGGTTTGCGCAAAAGTTATGGCATTTACAAAATAGGGGGTAGTTTTATGGCATTTTTATTAATATATATATATTTTTTTTTTACTAGTAATGGCGGCGATCAGCGTTTTTTTTTCGGTACTGCAACATTATAGCGGACACTTTTGACACATTTTTGGGACCATTGGCATTTTTATAGCGATCAGTGCTATAAAAATGCATTGATTACTATAAAAATTACACTGGCAGGGAAGGGGTTAACACTAGTGGTCAGGGAAGGGGTTAACACTAGGGGGCGGGGAAAGGGGTCAAGTTTGTTCCCTGGGTGTGTTCTAACTGTAGGGGGGGTGGCCTCACTAGGGGAAATGTCTGATCGCTGTTTATACATTGTATGAACAGAAGATCAGCATTTCTCTTCCTGACAGGACCGGGAGCCGTGTGTTTACACTCACAGCTCCCGGTCCTCGCTCTGTAACGAGCGATCGCGTGTGCCCGGCGGCGATCGCCCCCGCCGGCCACGGGAGTCGGGGGCGTACACGCGCCCCTAGTGGCCTTGCGCGAGAGCCGATGTATAGCTACGTGCTCTCGCACAGGGGAGCCGGCCTGCCGCCGTAAAACGACAGCGACTGGTCGGCAAGTTGTTAAAATAAATGAAAATTCTGTAAAAGGTATAAAATTATTAGAAAACAGTCCAACTGTGCCAGTCCTATATCAAAACAGCGCTAATGTTGGCGAATGTAAAATGGCCAACCCCACAATAATGGTTTTGGATAGATGATAGAAGTGCAAAAGAGTCAAAAAGTGTCCATGGGTGGTTCTATAGAAATAGACAGCGTGCACCTTCTAACGAAAATTCCTGGTCCACCTTGTGAGAACACACTCCCCCCCTCCCTCAGGGGTTTAAACTCACCAGAGCAAGTCAATAGCCAGACAGTAAGCAGGAAATCAACATCAGATGAGATCTTGCACTCGACGTCAGCCAGGGAGAAAATAAAGTGCTGCAGGCTCCAACCCAGATAAACAAACAAGAACAAGCCAACATAGCATAATTCCGTTTAATATAGTGAGCAGAACTTCACCGTCTCCTCCAGGGGGAGACTCGCCAATCGCAAGAAGTCAAACACTTCCTACTTCCGGGTAAGGCTGCGGTGGAGCACACGCGCCATGGTCGCACTGATTGGTGCAGCTAGTGGGGGAGTGCCGTTATAAGCCTGCGTCTTAGTTGTGTGGTCACGCCCTCTGTCGAACTAAGGAAATGACGAAACGCGTCAGGGTGACCTACACAACGCAAACGGAAGTGACGCGTGCGCTCCACTGCAGCCTTACCCGGAAGTGTTTGGCATCTTGAGGTCTGATTGGCGATTCTCCCCCTTGAGGAGACGGTTAAGTTCTGCTCACTATATTTTAACTCAAGTACGTGCATTATATGAGGGGATTGTTTATGTGGGGGCTTTTTTTTATCATTTATAAATAAACGTAATTATTCTATGTTGGCTGTTTTTTAGTAATTTTATACCTTTTACTGAATGTTAGAATAATGTTAGCTGTAATTGTGTGTGGTGCTCACTCCCAAAAGAGCTGCTAGATGTATTGGGTCTCCTGTTTGTGTGCCCATGACGCTGCAAATGGCACCACACACTATGACACACCTGGTTGGGTGGGGGATATTCATTACAAATACCACCGGCCAGAGTACTGTGCATTACAGGCCTCCTCAGACCACTGTCCAGAGCACAGTGCAGCATTACAGGCCTCTCATATCACAGTCCAAAGCACTGTGCAGCATTACAGGCCTCCTCGAACCACCGTCCAGAGCACTGTGCAGCATTACAGGCCTCCCTAGACCACTGTGCAGCATTACAGGCCTCCTCGAACCACTGTCCAGCATTACAGGCCTCCTCAGACCAAAATTCAGAGCACTGTGCAGCATTACAGGCCTCCCTAGACCACTGTCCAGATCACTGTGCAGCAGTACAAGCCACCTCAGACCACCGTCCAGAGCACTGTGCATTACAGGCCTTCTCAGACCACCATACAGAGCACTGTGTAGCATTGCAGGCCTCCCCAGACCACCAACCAGAGCACTGTGCAGCATTACAGGCCTCCTTAGACCACCACACAGAGCACTGTGTAGCATTACAGGCCCCCTCAGACCACTGTCCAAAGCATGTGCAGCATTACAAGTCTCTCAGACCACAGTCCAGAGCACTGTGCAGCATTACAGTCCAGAGCACTGTTGCATTTTTTTCAAAATTGATGTTCTATTTTTGTTTATAGCGCAAAAACTAAAAACCGCAGAGGTGATCAAATACCACCAAAAGAAAGCTCTATTTGTGGGAAAAAAAGGACGTCAATTTGGTTTGGGAGCCACAACGCACGACCACGCAATTGTCAGTTAAAGCGACGTGCTTTAAGTGCCGAATCGCAAAAACTGGCCAGGTCTTTTACCTGCATAAAGGTCTGGGTCTTAAGTGGTTAAATAACGCATTACAATTGAACTAAATCCATTTGATTTTAGACGACTAAACAACGAAAAACTAAAAACAATTGCAGATTACTAAAATGCAACTAAAACTAAAATGGCATTTTAGACAAAAGACTAAAACTAAATGGAAAGTTGCTGCCAAAATGAACGCTGCTTCGTTTGCCAAGCTAGCTCAGTCTGTCAAAACTACACCTCCGATAATCCTTCCAGTCCGCAATCTGTGCGCATCCTTATTCGGTAGAAGGCAGACCTCCCTGAACCGCCGTGCCTGTGCAAAGTCCCCTCTGCAACAAACACACAAAGTTGTTTTCCTGCCAGAGCTGCAGATTGGGCTACATGCGTTATATACGAATTTTGGCTGAACAAATCTATTGACCCCACTCTCATTAATAAAGTCTTCTGATTGGTTGTGTACACCCAGACACTTTTTGGATCCAAAAACACTCGACATTTTACAATAATGCTTATGCTCCTTGTTTGCAAATATTGCTAATCATTACTCAGTGCGGTTTTCTTGGACGGATAGATAGTTCTGCCTCATGTGCCAAATTTTCCTCATCTTCTCTACAGGAAAGCGAGTTTGTGCCGGAGAGAATTTGGCCCGAATGGAGCTCTTCATTCTCCTCTCTGCTCTGCTTCAGAAATTCACCTTCAAGTTGCCCCCGGGAGCTGAGCGGCGGGACTCCAAATGGCTGAATGCCAATAAACGTGACATTATCGCTAATGCCCAGCTTTGTTTCGTGCCCCGAGCATTACCCACCAAGTAACCTGTATCATCCCCAATGAGGAGTTGCTGTAGGGGAACCCCTAAAAATCCAAACTGTGAATGGTGCGATATATTCATCAAGCTTATCAATAATTCAGGCAAATATGGAGAGAAAGAGAGAAGGAAAGTATAGGTTGTATACGTGTAATACAAAGTTTCGTTTTACTAGCCTTAGTCAACCAAGGTTTGTCCAGGGGTCACGGGGGTTTCCTTGAGTAGAGAGCATTGGCAGTTTGATCTTTCAGTTGATTGGCACCTACATTGTTGTGACATCATTGTCCTTTAGCAGAGCTAATGGCATGGCTCCAGTGGAACCTCCCTTCTCATCTTTCTGGTACCCATGAACACTGGTTTCCACCCAGACCCATGAACACTGGTTTCCACCCAGACCCATGAACACTGGTTCCCACCGACACCCATGAACACTGGTTCCCACCGACACCCATGAACACTGGTTCCCACCCAGACCCATGAACACTGGTTCCCACCCAGACCCATGAACACTGGTTCCCACCCAGACCCATGAACATTGGTTCCCACCCAGACCCATGAACAATGGTTCCCACCCAGACCCATGAACACTGGTTCCCACCCAGACCCATGAACACTGTTTCATGGAACACTGGTTACCACTGATAACAATGACATTTTTAGCTGTCTGTAGAGGAAATTCTTCCCACTCATTATCAATGAAAGGGAGCCTTCCAGTAATATAAGTAGGTAATTCCTCTCACTGTTATTAATTCAAGACAACCCTTTTCTAAAATCCACTGACCACTAATGTAAGGGAGACCCTTCTCCAAAGACCACCAATTTATAGGGCACGCCCTCTCCCCTGACAACCAATGTAAGGGGGCCCTTCTACAATGATCACCCAATGTATAGGTCACACATCTCCACCGACCACTAATGTGAGGGGAGTCCTTCTCCAAAAACCACCAATGTGTAGGGGACACATCTCCAAAGACCACCAATGTATAGGGGACACTTCATTAAAAACCACTAATGTGACGACAGCTAAAGACGAAGTATTGGAAATCCGAGGTAACCCATCCCCTCCACATAGGTGGATTGCCATCCTCAATGATATCATGCTAATGGAGGAGATGCAGGCCAGAGAGGGAGACAGCTGGGATAAGCACCACAAAATGTGGTATATCTGGGTCCATTATTCAACCTTGGAAAGACTACTGAACAGAATCACTAGAGGACAAGCTCAGAAATGCCTTAAGAATTTACAGCCGGTACATCACTGGAGTAAGTGGTCCAGATGACTTGATGACCACGTCCCGGTGAACGGCTTTCCACCCACCCAAGCTCATACACACTGTGAAAAACAGGAACAGACAAACTAAATGTATATCTGTCCCCCCCCCCCCAATTTCTCTCTTACTTTACCCCCTCCCCTACTACAGGTTTATGTGCAATTTTGCATACCCAACTGTTTGGGTGCATTGTATGTTAATGATATTGACTGCAACCACTACACTGTGACATCTGTATTTCCTTGACCTAATTGTATCTACCATTAGTGTGTGGTGGCCTTTACCATTACCACCCACCCCACCTGTTTTTCTTTATTCTGTACCTCCAACTGTTTTATTTGAAAAATGGTTAATAAAAATATGTTCAACCATAAAAAACACTAATCTAAGGGGCCCTTCTAAAATGACTACCAAGTGTATTGGTGCATTCCAACAGGAAATACATTTAAAAGAGTTAAAATTAAAGGGGTTGTAAAGGTTCGTCTTATTTTCGAAATAGGTTCCTTTAAGCTAGTGCATTGTTGGTTCACTTACCTTTTCCTTCGATTTCCCTTCTAAATGTTTTTTTTCTTTGAATTTCTCACTTCCTGTTTCTCCTCAGTAAGCTTTCCACCATCATCCGAGCTGTGGAAAGTCATTTAGAACAGCTTACTGAACACCTTACTGAGGAGGAACAGGAAGTGAGAAATTCAGACAAAGAAAAAAAAATTTTAGAAGGGAAATCGAAGTAGAAGGGAAATCAAAGGTAAGTGAACCAACAATTCACGAGCTTAAAGGAACCCATTTAGAAAATAAAAAACAAACCTTTACTACCCCTTTAATCCTGGGTAGCTAAACTCTAACATAAAAATGGATATAAAATCAAAAGAAAAGGCCTTTAAAAAATACAAGGCTGAGGGGTCATTGTGAGCATTTCAACAATACAAAGAATGCAATAAGAAATGTAAGAGCACAATCAGGTCAGCTAAAATAGACCACGAAAGGCACGAGAAGAGTAAAAAAAAAAAAAAAAAACCTCAAAATTCTTTAAAATATTTAAACAGTAAGAAATTAAGGCCAGAATTTTGGCCCCATAAAGGATGATGAAAGGAATCGTGTTACAAAAGACAAAGAGAAAGCAAAGGTTTTAAATGCATTCTTCTCCTCAGTTTTCACAAAGGAAACAAGGGGATATAGTAAACAAGGCTGTAATAGTAACATCTCAAGGAATGCACCCTCATTCCTAACAGACCACAGTATCAGAAATAGACTTGAAAAACTTAACATAAATAGGTCACCAAAAACAGAGGGCCCTTAAGGAACTCAGCCAGAAGATACCTAGGCCATTGTTCCTAATTTTATGGACAGTTTACAGACTGGAATGGTGCCCTTATTGAAGGAAAGCCAACATAGTACCCATATTTAAAAGAGGGTCGAGAAATATCCCTGGAAACTACAGACCAGTCAGGCTAACATCGATAGTATGTAAGCTAATGGTGGGGATAGATAAAGGGACTACAGTATATCCAAGATTTTAGTAAAAAAATAGTATTAAAAGAAGAGCTAAATGAACAAAAAGGGGAGTATAGCCTCATGTAAAGATGAATAATAAAAACATACCATCATCCCAGTTACAGTAGAGAAAGGGGGAGAGTGGGGGCAAGGGAATAGTAGCTGAAGCTAAACCCAAAGCTACCCACTCAGTTGGTTTGGGGGGGGCTATCTCGGTACTGATGAAATACAATAAACATAATAAACCTAATAGTATAAAAAGTTGATTTATGTATAGACTTGAAAAACTTAACATAAATAAGTCACCAAAAACAGATGGCTTGCACCCGAGGGCCCTTAAGGAACTCAGGCAGAAGATACCTAGGCCATTGTTCCTAATTTTATGGACAGTTTACAGACTGGAATGGTACCAGCTGATTGAAGAAAAGCCAACATAGTACCAATATTTAAAAGAGGGTCGAGAAATATCCCTGGAAACTTTACAGACCAGTCAGGCTAACATCGATAGTATGTAAGCCAATGGTGGGGACAGATAAGGGACTACAGTATATCCAAGATTTTAGTAGAAAAAATAGTATTACAAGATGAGCTAAATAAAATAATGGGGTGGGCAACTACATTGCAAATGAGGTTTAATGTTAAAAAATGTAAAGTAATGCATTTGGGTGCTAAAAATACGAATGCAAGTTACTCGGTAGGGGGAGAACCTCGGGGGGGGGGGGGGAATATAGGGCTCTTAGTAGATGACAGGCTCAGCATTGGCATGCATTAAAAAGGGGATTCACTTCAGAGATAAAACGATAATTCTCTCACTCTACAAGACTCTGGTCCAGCTGCATCTTGAATATGCAGTCCAGTTCTGAGCACCAGTCCTTAGGAAGGATGAGCTGGAATTTGAGAGGGTCCAGAGACGGGCAACAAAGCTAATACAGTGCCTAGGAAAAGTATTTAAACCCTTTGAAATTTTCCACATTTTGTCATGTGACACATAATTGTGAAGTGGAAGGAAAATCTTAATTTTTTTTTAAATTCAAATATATATCTGTAAAATGTGGCGTGCATTTGTATTCAGCCACCTTTACTCTGATACCCCAAACTAAAATCTAGTGGAACCAATTGCCTTCAGAAGTCACATAATTAGTAAATAGAGTCCACCTGTGTGTAATTTAGTCTCAGTATAAATACAGCTGTTCTGTGAAGCCCTCAGGGGTTTGTTAGAGAACCTTAGTGAACAAACAGCATCACAAAGGCCAAGGAACACACCAGACAGGTCAGGGATAAAGTTGTGGAGAAGTATAAAGCAGGGTTAGGTTATATAATAAAATCTCCCAAGCTTTGAAGATCTCACGGAGCTTCTGTTCAATCCATCATCGGAAAATGGAAAGAGTATGGCACAACTGCAAACCTACCAAGACATGGCCGTCCACCTAAACTGACCGGGCCGGGCAAGGAGAGCATTCATCAGAGAAGCAGCCAGGAGGCCCATGGTAACTCTGGAGGAGCTGCAGAGATCCACAGCTCAGGGGGGAGAATCTGTCCACAGGACAACTATTAGTGGTCTCTCCACAAATCTGCCCTTTATGGAAGAGTGACAAGAAGAAAGACATTGGAGAAAGAAAACCATAGAAGTCCTGTTTGTAAGAAGTCATGTGGGGGAGGGGACACAGCAAGCATGTGGAAGAAGGTGCTCTGATCAGATGAGACCTGATCTTTTTGGTCTAAAAGCAAGATGCTCCCCCTGCCTACACAAATGTCTTGGAGTTTGCAGAAAAAAAATAATTTGAGCTCTCAAGCCTGAGAGCGAATGTCCTGGCAAAAACTGGGATGGGTGGGGAACCAAGGAAAGAATAATAACAAAACAATACACATGGTGTACCACATGGAATAAACATGTACAACATATACATGAGCGAATGTTCTTATGGCTTTCTTGTCACTCATTGGTTGCCAGTAAAAGACAGAACCACTTTCAAGTCTGTCTAATACATAAGT
This sequence comes from Rana temporaria, assembly GCF_905171775.1. Lineage (NCBI taxonomy): Eukaryota > Metazoa > Chordata > Amphibia > Anura > Ranidae > Rana > Rana temporaria. Next base: position 416,834,895 of record NC_053493.1, on the reverse strand, counting down.
GTATTCAAGGCAACGCCCCCCAATATCTATGAGAAAAAATAAAAGCCCATAACCCCAATCGCATTCTGCGATCCACCAATCAAAACCTCCTCCAGATACCCAAAGCCAGATACAAGTCCAAAGGAGATCGAAGCCTGTGGAATGCACTACCAACTACCATCAGACTGGAGTCGGACCACTTGGCCTTCAGGAGAAAGATTAAAACCCATCTCTTCTGAGGTCAAGGGGTTCCTTACCCATGAAATGGATACAGCGCCCAGAGGCGATTCAGTTCGCATGTGTTGCGCTTTACAAGTCTCTCTCTCTCTCACTCTTCCATAAAGGGCAGATTTGTGGAGAGACCACTAATAGTTGTCCTGTGGACAGATTCTCCCCCCTGAGCTGTGGATCTCTGCAGCTCCTCCAGGGTTATCATGGACCTCTTGGGTGCTTCTCTGATAAATGCTCTCCTTGACCGGCCCGGTCAGTTTAGGTGGACAGCCATGTCTTGGTAGGTTTGCAGTTGCTCCATACTCTTTCCATTTTCCGATGATGGATCGAACAGAAGCTCCGTGAGATCTTCAAAGCTTGGGAGATTTTTTTTTTTTATAACCTAACCCTGCTTTATATTTCTCCACAACTTTATCCCTGACCTGACCCTTGTTCACTAAGGTTCTAACAAACCTCGGAGGGCTTTATAGAACAGCTGTATTTATACTGAGATTAAATGACACACAGGTGGACTCTATTTACTAATTAGGTGACTTATGAAGGCAATTGGTTCCACTAGATTTTACCGTATTTATCGGCGTATACCGCGCACTTTTTTGCCCTTAAAATCAGGGCAAAATCGTGGGTGCACGATATATGCCGATACCCGCGCTGTGTTTGAACCACTGCGCCGACATATACCGAGCGCAGTACACAGTACACTCGGGCAGGCTCGGCTCCTCTCGCGGTCATGTCCTTTACGCGAGAGGAGCCGAGCCTGCCCGAGTGTACTGCGCTCGGTATATGTCGGCGGAGTTCTTCAAACAGTGTGGGGATCGGCTGAAGAACACAGCGGGAGGACACCACAATTGCCGCAGAAGAACGCCGGACCGGACAAGGCCGACCGACGATGGACGCCGGGCAAGACACCGACGAGGGGCATCCAAACTGTAAGCATTTATTTTTTTCCAGGAATTTTTCTTCTAGGTTGGGGGTGCGCTCTATACGCCAGGGCGCGTTATAGGAAGATAAATACGGTAATTAGGGGTATCAGAGGAAAGGGGCTGAATACAAATGCCCCTCCCCCACACTTTAAGTATTTATTTGTAAAAAATAAATAAAAATCATTTATCATTTTCCTTCCACTTCACAAATTATGTGAAGCTGGCTAGTAGGGCCAACCCGCTACTAGCAAGGTGTACCTAATAGAGTATATATATTTATATTATTTAGGCAACTCCTCCGTTTTTCCGGTAAGTACTCCGTGAGGCCAGCCTCTGATCGAACAGCCCAGTCATCAGAGGTGCTCAAGGAAAATCAGTAATTACCGTATTTATCGGCGTATAACGCGCACTTTTTTCCCCTTAAAATCAGGGGGAAATCATGGGTGCGTGTTATACGCCGATCCTCACTGTCTCAGAGCGCTGCCAACAAAGACCGAGCCGAGCGTACTGGGCACTCGGCTAGGCTCGGCCACGCCCGCAGCCACGCGAGAGGAGCCGAACACACCGGAAATCCGGCTCTGCACAGCTCGACCGAGGCGCCAAACTCAAACAAACATACAACGCTGCAACGCCCGGCAGACGGACGCCGGACAAGGCCGCCGATGGACACGACGCCGGGCAAGACAGCAGACGGACACCGACAAGGCTGGACGGACCCCGCGCAAGGCCGAAGACGGACGCCGGGCAAGGCCGCCGAGGGCAAGACAGCAGATGGACACTGACAAGGATGGACGGACCCCGTGCAGGGCCGCAGACAGACGCCGGACAAGACAGCAGACGGACACCGACAAGGCTGGACGGACCCCGCGCAAGGCCGCAAACGGACGCCAGACAAGGCAGCCGATGGACGCCAGGCAAGACAGCAGACGGACACCGACAAGGCTGGACGGACCACGCGCAAGGCCGCAGACAGACGCCGGACAAGGCCGCCGATGGACGCCGGGCAAGACAGCAGACGGACACCGACAAGGCTGGACGGACCCCGCGCAAAGGCCGCAGACAGACGCCAGACAAGGGAGCCGAGCAAGACATCCAACATTTTATTTTTTTCCTTAAACTTCCCTTCTAAGCTTGGGGTGCGCGTTATACGTCGAAAAATACGGTACTTCTCTATTCTTTTTCTAGAACACCTGTGGATCAGACCGGCCCGGTATAATGAGGTGCTCATAAATAATAAGTCATCGAGTCTTAATTTACTTAAAGCAACAGTGTAATGTACACATATAATGCATTCCCTTGTACCCCTCCCCCAAGTAATTACATTTTTCAATAAAAAAATTATATATTTTTTTTAGAAATACCTCTATTTTATTTTTTAGACCCAGTATAGTCATCACTGGGTCTGTCTGCAAAACCTTTGCTTATAGCAGGATCAAGTTTTGCGCAGGGAGAAAGCAGGCTCCTGTGAATGTCATGTTTGCTCTTTAGGTTTGCTGTTGCTGTCCTTCTCTTCCCCCCCAAGCATCGATTGAAAGGACACATACCTTTTGAACACGCGTCCCGGATAGCCAATGGGTGATGCAGATTTTAGCTGTGCGATCTGCTGATCAGTGATAGAAAGCGGAGTCAGCAGATTGCACAGCTATGTTCTTCATCATCCAGTGGCTTGCAGGGATGCATGTCTAAAAGGAAAGCTGGGGATGTGTTCTTTCCTACAATGCTTCGAAAGAGCATTACAGTGACGATGAAAATGAGTCATGGCACAGAAAGCTAATGGCTGTGAGAAGCGGCCCAAAGACATTACAGACCAGGAGGAGATCAATGGCGATCGAAGGATCTCAGACAGGAAGTGAAAGCAGGCAGAAGATGGCCCTGCAGCGTCAGAAGCTTCTGTTGTGAAGAGGAAAAAAAGATGTGGCGTTTGCTTTAACGCCGATAATTACACAGACCTGTTACAGCGAAGGGAAAAAGTATTTGACCCCCCTGCTGATTTTGTACGTTTGTCCCATTGACAAAGAAACGGTCTATAATTTTATTGGTTGGTTTATTATAAAAGTGAGAGACGGAATAACAAGAAAAATATCCAGAAAAACGCATTTCAAAAAAAGTTATGAATTGATTTGCATTTTTAAATAAGTATTTGATCTCCTATCAAGCAGCAAGATTTCCGGCTCCCAGGTGTCTTCTATGCAGGTAACAAGCTGAGATTAGGAGAACTCTCTTAAAGGGAGTGCTCCTAATCTCAGCTTGTTACCTGTATAAAAAAAGACACCCGTCCACAGAAGCAACCAATCAGATTCCAATCTCTCCACCATGGGCAAGAGCAAAGAGCTGTCCAAGGATGTCGGGGAGAAGATTGTAGATCTACACAAGGCTGGAATGGGCTACAAGACCATCACCAAGCAGCTTGGTGAGAGGAGACAACAGTCGGTGCGATTATTCGAAACCCAAAATAAGTGTCACTCTCCCTCAGTCTGGGGCTCCATGGAAGATCTCACCTCGGGGAGGTCCAATGATCATGAGAACGGCGAGGAATCACCCAGAACTACACGGGAGGATCTTGTCACTGATCTCAGCTGGGACCATCGTCACCAAGAAAACAAATCGGTAACACAGAACACCGGGAGGGACTGAAATCCTGCAGCCCCCGCAAGGTCCCCCTGTCTGAAGATTGCTAATGAAGATCTGAATGATTCAGAGGAGAACCGGGGGAAAGTGTTCTGGTCAGAGGAGACCAAAATCAAGCTTTTGGGCATCAACTCAACTCGCCGTGTTTGGAGGAGGAGGAATGCTACCTATGACCCCAAGAACACCATCCCCCACGGAGAACACCATCCCCCACCGTCACACATGGAGAACACCATCCCCCACGGAGAACACCATCCCCCCACCGTCACACATGGAGAACACCATCCCCCCCACCGTCACACATGGAGAACACCATCCCCCCACCGTCACACATGGAGAACAACATCCCCCCCACCGTCACACATGGAGAACACCATCCCCCCACCGTCACACATGGAGAACACCATCCCCCCACCGTCACACATGGAGAACACCATCCCCCCACCGTCACACATGGAGAACACCATCATATCCATGGAGAACACCATGCCCCACCGTCATATCCATGGAGAACACCATCCCCCACTGTCATATCCATGGAGAACACCATCCCCCACTGTCATATCCATGGAGAACACCATCCCCCACTGTCATATCCATGGAGAACACCATCCCCCACTGTCATATCCATGGAGAACACCATCCCCCACTGTCATATCCATGGAGAACACCATCCCCCACTGTCATATCCATGGAGAACACCATCCCCCACCGTCATACATGGAGAACACCATCCCACACCATCATACATAGAGAACACCATCCCCCCACCGTCATACATGGAGAACACCATCCCCCACCGTCATACATGGAGAACACCATCCCCCACCGTCACACATGGAGGTGGGAACATTATGCTTTGGGGGGGTTTTTCTGCTAAGAGGACAAGACAACTTTACCGCATCAAAGGGACAATAGGACCGTCAAATCTTGGGTGAGAACCTCCTTTCCTCAAAATGGGTCGCGGATGGGTATTCCAGCATGACAATGACCCAAAACACACAGCCAGGGCAATAAAGGAGGGGCTCGAGAAGAAACACATTAAGGTCATGGAGAGGCCTAGCCAGCCTCCAAACCTTAATCCCATAGAAAATATGTGGAGGGAACTGAAGGTTGGAGTTACCAAACGTCAGCCTGGAAACCTTAATGACTTGGAGAGGATCTGCAAAGAGGACAAAATCCCTCCTGAGATGTGTGAGAACCTGGAGGCCAACTCCAAGAAACGTCTGACCTCTGTGACCGCCAACAAGGGTTTCTCCACCGAGTACCAAGTCATGTTTTGTGAAGGGTTCACATACTTATTTCACTCGTTAAAATGTAAATCAATTTATAACTTTTTTGAAATGCGTTTTTCTGGATATTTTTGTTGTTATTCTGTCTCTCACTGTTAAAAAAAAAAACGACCAATAAAATAGACCGATCGTTTCTTTGTCAGTGGGGCAAACGTACAAAATTAGCAGGGGGGTCAAATACTTTTCCCCCCTCACTGTATATAGAAGTGACTCTTTATCTTCATTATCTTGATATTTGTGACTTTTCCGGGAAAGGCTCATCCAATAAAAGACCTTCCCTTCTCCCTCCATCAACATTTCCAGACAAATAACTTAGTTTTCAAGAAATACCTTTTTTGAGCCCCAGTGACGTCATCACTGGCCCTGTCTGGTGGTCTTAGGTTTGAGTTTGGTGGAAAGGACCAGCAGAAGCATCACAGCACCCTGCTTCTTGTTATATGAAAGAACACATCCTCAGCATCCCTTTAAATGTGCATACTCCCCCTCGCAGGCCAATGGGCGCTGCAGACTTTATCTATGGCAGAACACAAAGAAGGCGCTTCTAAGTGCAACAAAACAAGACTTGAAAAGGGGTTGTAAAGGTTCATGTTTTTCCCCCTTAATGCATTCTATGCATTGAGGTGAAAAAATATCCGAGGATTAGAGGCCCCGCCGTTTACTTACCTAACCCCGCGAAAGTCCCCCGCCATGAGCACGCTGGCTTCTCGGATCATTCATTGGTTGATTGATAGCAGCGCAGCCGTTGGCTCCTGCTGCTGTCAATCAAATCAATGACACGGCGTGCCGGAGGGGGCGAGGCCTAGCAGGGCCATCTTAATAGCATCATGGGCCCCTGGGCAAAGTAATGCTCTGGGGCCCCTACAATGGAGACAGTGCAGGTAAACATAAATCAAGTAGGTAGGGGATATCTGGGATGTAGAGGGGTCAGAGTGCTGGGGGGATATCTAGGGTGTAGAGGGGTCAGAGTGCTGGAGGGATATCTGGGGTGTAGAGGGGTGAGAGTGCTGGGGGGATATCTGGGGTGTAGAGGGGTCAGAGTGCTGGGGGGATATCTGGGGATGTAGAGGGGTCAGAGTGCTGAGGGAATATCTGGGGTGTAGAGGGGTCAGAGTGCTGGGGGGATATCTGGGGTGTAGAGGGGTCAGAGTGCTGGGAGAATATCTGGGGTGTAGAGGGGTCAGAGTGCTGGGGGGGAATATCTAGGGTGTAGAGGGGTCAGAGTGCTGGGGGGATATCTGGGGTGTAGAGGGGTCAGAGTGCTGGGGGGATATCTGGGATGTAGAGGGGTCAGAGTGCTTGGGAGATATCTGGGGTGTAGAGGGGTCAGAGTGCTGGGGGGATATCTGGGGTGTAGAGGGGTCAGAGTGCTGGGGGGGATATCTGGGGTGTAAAGTGGTCAGAGTGCTGGGGGGATATCTGGGGTGTAGAGGGGTCAGAGTGCTGGGGGGAATATCTGGGATGTAGAGGGGTCAAAGTGCTGGGGGGGATATCTGGGGTGTAGAGGGGTCAGAGTGCTGGGGGGATATCTGGGATGTAGAGGGGTCAGAGTGCTGGGGGGATATCTGGGGTGTAGAGGGGTCAGAGTGCTGGGGGGGATATCTGGGGTGTAAAGTGGTCAGAGTGCTGGGGGGATATCTGGGGTGTAGAGGGGTCAGAGTGCTGGGGGGAATATCTGGGATGTAGAGGGGTCAAAGTGCTGGGGGGGATATCTGGGGTGTAGAGGGGTCAGAGTGCTGGGGGGATATCTGGGATGTAGAGGGGTCAGAGTGCTGGGGGGATATCTGGGGTGTAGAGGGGTGAGAGTGCTGGGGGGATATCTGGGGTGTAGAGGGGTCAGAGTGCTGGGGGGAATATCTGGGATGTAGAGGGGTCAAAGTGCTGGGGGGGATATCTGGGGTGTAGAGGGGTCAGAGTGCTGGGGGGATATCTGGGATGTAGAGGGGTCAGAGTGCTTGGGAGATATCTGGGGTGTAGAGGGGTCAGAGTGCTGGGGGGATATCTGGGGTGTAGAGGGGTCAGAGTGCTGGGGGGAATATCTGGGATGTAGAGGGGTCAAAGTGCTGGGGGGGATATCTGGGGTGTAGAGGGGTCAGAGTGCTGGGGGGATATCTGGGGTGTAGAGGGGTCAGAGTGCTGGGGGGAATATCTGGGATGTAGAGGGGTCAAAGTGCTGGGGGGGATATCTGGGGTGTAGAGGGGTCAGAGTGCTGGGGGGATATCTGGGATGTAGAGGGGTCAGAGTGCTGGAGGGATATCTGGGGTGTAGAGGGGTGAGAGTGCTGGGTGGATATCTGGGGTGTAGAGGGGTCAGAGTGCTGGGGGGATATCTGGGGTGTAGAGGGGTCAGAGTGCTGGGGGGATATCTGGGATGTAGAGGGGTCAGAGTGCTGGAGGGATATCTGGGGTGTAGAGGGGTGAGAGTGCTGGGTGGATATCTGGGGTGTAGAGGGGTCAGAGTGCTGGGGGATATCTGGGGTGTAGAGGGGTCAGAGTGCTGGGGGGATATCTGGGGATGTAGAGGGGTCAGAGTGCTGGGGGGGGATATCTGGGGTGTAGAGGGGTCAGAGTGCTGGGGGGGGGGGGGGATATCTGGGGTGTAGAGGGGTCAGAGTGCTGGGGGGATATCTGGGGTGTAGAGGGGTCAGAGTGCTGGGGGGGGATATCTGGGATGTAGAGGGGCAGCCGGGCTCAAGGATTAAAGGGGTTGTAAATGTAAAAAAATGTTTCCCTAAATAGCTTCCTTTACCTTAGTGCAGTCCTCCTTCACTTACCTCATCCTTCCATTTTGCTTTTAAATGTCCTTATTTCTTCTGAGAAATCCTCACTTCCTGTTCTTCTGTCTGTAACTCCACACAGTAATGCGAGGCTTTCTTCCTGGTGTGGAGAAAGCCTCTTGAGGGGGGAGGGGGCGAGCAGGAGAGTCAGGACGCCCACCAACACACAGCTCCTTTCTCTATCTGCAAAGTAGAGAGCGTCCTGACACTCCTGCTCGCCCCCCCTCAAGAGGCTTTCTCCACACCAGGGAGAAAGCCTTGCATTACTGTGTGGAGTTACAGACAGAAGAACAGGAAGTGAGGATTTCTCAGAAGAAATAAGAACATTTAAAAGCAAAATGGAAGGATGAGGTAAGTGAAGGAAAACTGCACTAAGGTAAAGGAAGCTATTTAGGGGGAAAAAAATTACCTTTACATCCCCCTTTACTGCACTTAGAAACGCCTTCTTTGTGTTCTTCTTTCTACCAGAGTTTGCTTCTCTCTAATAGAGTGCTGCTGATGTTCACCTGAAGACATCCGCTTGCCTTGTCCCGGTTTCATCTTGCATCAAACTGTGAACTTATGATCCCAGGAGGGGTCTATTTTTATCTAAAGCGCCCCCTTTTTTTTTTACAGACTTGTATCTGCTTATCAGCTGCTAGAACATACACGTCTAAAGGGATGCTAGGGGTGTGTTCTTTCACATAATGTTTTTAGAACTCAAAAGACTGATTGGCAGTGAAAATTACCAGCCAGGACTGTGTAATAATGGGTTAAGAAAAAAAAATTATATAAAGTAATAGCTCGTTTTTCATTTCTATAAGAAGCTGAAAATATACATCATTTTTTTCTCGATGCGGGCAACAACTGTCGCTTATACTAATGAGTTTCTTTAAACGTAACAAACATCCCGTAAACTGAAAATCAAAAAATAAATTCTGAGGTGAACTCCTCAATAGCGGGACTACAGAGACACTGGCTGTAGTGTAGCAAACAATAAAAATAAAATAATAAAATCGAATAAAAAAAAAAAGCTAAACTGAAATGATCGGCAATTTTTTGCCTCAGAGTCCACCACTAAATACAGAGAGAAACGATATCTCAGATGGGGGGGGGGGGGGGCTTTCCATCCCAGTCTGTACATTGAGGTATTGGGGGGCAATAATTGGGGGAGAACAGAGCCCCCTTGTGGGCAGGATAAGTCAGTGCAATATAAACGCAAATGCATAGGTAGGTTCCAGTTTCTGAGGACGATTATCTGGCGTCAGGCGGCGTTCCATCGACGTGGTGCCCCGATCGTGTGAGAAGTGGAGGGGGGGGTGCACCGATTTAGGCGTCATTTACAAACACTATTGGGGAGCGGACCAGCCATGATCAAAATTCAGCCAATCAGCTGGCTGCGTCCCCCACTCGCAATGTTGTCGGATCTGTTCCGCGACAACCGGAAAGGAGATACGGGACGAAAAGAAGTTGGGGGGGTGTCACTGAAGACGCAGTTTTCAAATAGTGGGGGGGCGTGGCTTCCCTTCTTCACCGACGCCTTCTCCTTTGTTCAGTGGCAATTCTGACAACGTGGGTCACATTTCCTTCCGTTCACGTTACACCGGCACCCCCCTGAGGTGTCTCCCGGACCCTGCAAGTACAGAAAATGGGAGGGGAGGGGTTATGCATACAAGCATTGCCATTGGAGGAAAAACTAGAGTGACATCATCAAACCAAACACATCACTTAGAATTTGTTTAAAGGTCTGAAAGAAAAGGTTCACACTTGAGTTTAAAGGGAATCGCTAATGATTTTGGTCAATTTTATTTTAAACACTTCAGCCCCGGACCATTTGGCTGGCCAAAGACCAGAGCACTTTTTACGATTCGGCACTGCGTCGCTTTAACTACTTAAGACCCGGACCTTTAGGCAGCTAAAGGACCCGGCCAGTTTTTGCGATACGGCACTGCGTCGCTTTAACTGACAATTGCGCGGTCGTGCGACGCGGCTCCCAAACAAAACTGGCGTCCTTTTTTTCCCACAAATAGAGCTTTCTTTTGGTGGTATTTGATCACCTCTGCGGTTTTTATTTTTTGCGCTATAAACAAAAATAGAGCGACGATTTTGAAAAAAAAGCAATATTTTTTACTTTTTGCAATAATAAATATCCCCAAAAATATATATAAAAAAACGTTTTTTCCCTCAGTTTAGGCCGATACGTATTCTTCTACCTATTTTTGGTAAAAAAAAAAAACGCAATAAGCGTTTATCGGTTGGTTTGCACAAAATGTATAGCGTTTACAAAATAGGGGATAGTTTTATTGCATTTTTATTATTATTTTTTTTTTTTTACTACTAATGGCGGCGATCAGCGATTTTTTTCGTGACTGCGACATTATGGCGGACACTTCGGACAATTTTGACACATTTTTGGGACCATTGTCATTTTCACAGCAAAAAATGCATTTAAATTGCATTGTTTATTGTGAAAATGACAGTTGCAGTTTGGGAGTTAACCACAGGGGGCGCTGAACGTGTTAGGCTTCACCTAGTGTGTGTTTACAACAGTAGGGGGGGGTGGCTGTAGGTCTGATGTCATCGATTGTGTCTCCCCTATAAAAGGGATGACACGATCGATGCGCCACCACAGTGAAGCACGGGGAAGCCGTGTTTACATACGGCTCTCCCCGTTCTTCAGCTCCGGGGAGCGATCGCGACGGAGCGGCTATAAACGAATAGCCGCGCCGTCGTCCCGGATCGCTCCCCAAGGTAAGCCGCCCGCCGCGGGGGGGTCCCCAGACCTGCGGAAAGGCAAGGACATATATATATATATACGCCCTTCTGCCTGTCCGTGCCATTTTGCGGACGTAAATAGTCGTGCGGCGGGCGTTAAGTGGTTAAAGAGGCCGTACCGGTACGTGCATGTGCCCAGCCGTGCCATTCTGCCGACGTATATGTGCAGGAGGCGGTCCTTAAGTGGTTAACAACAAATTCGTAAAACTTACCCGATCTGTGAAGTGGTTTTGCACAGAGCAGCCCCGATCCTCCTCTTCCCGGCTTCCCCGTTGGAGCTCCAGGCTCCTCCCCCTTGCTGAGTGCCCCCATAGCAAGCCGCTTGTTATGAGGGCACTCACGCAGGCTCGATTCCCCGACCCACACTCTCTCAATTGACACAGTGCAGCTTGGCCCCGCCCCCTGCTCCCTTCTCGCTGACTGAGATGGACAGCAGCAGCCGCCAATGACCCGCCTGTTGCTGCCTCTCTGTCTAATAAGCAGAGAGAGAGCCGCTGCTCTCGGGCACAGCGCTGGATCGAGATTGGGCTCAGGTAAGTATCTGGGGGGGTTGGTGGGCGGATCCTGGACAAAGAAGGTTTTTGCAGAGAAGAGGGAAAAAAAAAAAAAACGTCTACCTTTTCCAATCACCTCAATGCTGGGCGCTTGGCGTAGCGACATTCCCTCGCAGGGCACTATCCTCCGATATGCAACATTTCTCAAGTCGCTAATTGTACCTTACCCTTCTCCTCTTGGTTCTTTGCGCTCAAAAACACTCCACCCTCACCTAGCGCCATTTCTCACCTGTGGCCCCCAGCGAGGGCCCTTGGTCACCCAGCAGATCTCAGTCTGACACATGGTGCAGCGGATCCAGTCACAGCCGTCTTTCTTTTGGACAATGATCTGGCAGGCGGGGCAGTACATGGCTTCCCCGGTCTGGACGAGCGTCTGCGGAGAGAAGGAGAAAAGGAAAAATAAACTGTGACAGCTGTGCCAAGGCATTGCCAAGATTCTTCACCCGTCCAATCAGAACTGAGACCGGCGTGGCGGGTGGAGGGTTCACGGGTGATCGGGGTCTGTTCCAGCTAGGCAAGTTGGCAAGAAATTTGGAAGGGTGATGTTAAACGGAACCTGACCCCATCAGTAAGATTTCTTGATTATGGGAGGCCTCCGACCAATGAAATCACGGCATGGCGCTCAGTACCCTTTAGTCTCTCACCCATGATTGCATGGAGACCGCAGGTCACATGACCCTCACCTTTAGCATGTCGCTGGTCTGTCTGGCGGCGGTGTCATTCAGCGCTCGGATACGCAGGTCATCCTGGTACTCTTTGCAGTTCATTCCGTCGTGGATGGCCTGCAGGGATAAACACTCATTAAAGTGAACCTGTCCTGGCCTAAAAGATAAGAACAGTGCTGCAGTGCTGCCCTTAGAGTCCTGTCATGTTGAGATTAACCCCGCCCCCTTTACAGCGCCACGCCCCACCCCCCTGTTACTCAACTAAAACACACAAGAACTTCAATAGGTATTCTGGCTCTTAATGGCTTTGGGGGTGGGGTTTAATGGTGACATGGAGGGAAGATGAGATCCGGTGTACAGCCTGGCCTGGGATGCAAAGGGGCCCCACAGTGACCCCCGGATTGATGTGAAAACGTACACAGGGCTATGTAGCCCCCACATGGTGCCCATACTTCACCTCTGTTATCACCATCCTCTCCGAGTACTCAGCACCAATTTCTCCCTACTCTTTGCTTTGTCGGTGGCCCCACCCCAGAGCAGTCCGTGGCGGTAGCACCACCCCAGAGCAGTCCGTGGCGGTAGCCCCACCCCAGAGCAGTCCGTGGCGGTAGCCCCACCCCAGAGCGGTCCGTGGCGGTAGCCCCACCCCAGAGCAGTCCGTGGCGGTAGCCCCACCCCAGAGCAGTCCGTGGCGGTAGCCCCACCCCAGAGCAGTCCGTGGTGGTAGCTCCACCCCAGAGCAGTCGGTGGCGGTAGCTAGTCGGTGGCGGTAGCTACCCCCCCCCCTAGAGCAGTCGGTGGCGGTAGCCCTACCCCGGAGCAGTCAGTGGCGGTAGCCCCACCCCCCTGGATCAGTTGGTGGTGATAGCTCCAACCCTCAAGCAGTCAGGCATAACTCCACCTCCAAGCAGTCAGTAGTGATAGCCCCATGTTCTTAGCAGCCAGTGGGTATAGTTCCACCCCCGAGCATTCAGTATTTATAGCCTCATGCTTTTAGTAAATCTGATAGCGTACACAGGTATATGTAGCCCCCACACGGTGATGTACTTCACAACTGTTTATTACCATTCTCTAAGAGTACTCAGCACCAATTTCTTTGTGTAGTCAGTAGTAATAGTTCCACTCATGAGCCTTCAGCAATGATAGAGCCACCCCTAAACAGTCAGTGGTGATAGCTCCACCCCTGAGCAGTCAGTGGTGATAGCACCAACCCTCAAGCAGTCAGGAATAACTTCACCTCCAAGCAGTCAGTAGTGATAGCCCCAATGCGCTTTGCAGTCAGTATGTATAGTCCCACCCCTGAGCAGTCAATTGTGATGCTTTAAGCAGATTTAAAAATGTACACAGGTATATGTAGCCCCCACATGTTGCTGTACTTCACCACCAATTTCTTTGTGTAGTCAGTGACGATAGCTCCACCCCTGAGCAGGCAGTGGTGATCATTCCAACCCTCAAGAAGTCAGTAGTGATAGCTCCCAGGCTTTTCGCAGTAAGTGGGTATAGTCCCACCCTGGAGCAGTCAGTTGTGGCAGCCCCACCCTCTCCGAGTATACAATGGTGGCTTCACTCTCTCTGAGTAGTTAGTGGTTGTAGCTCCACTCTGCCATGATAGTTAATGGCAGTAGCTCTATCCTTCCTTAGTGGTCAGCACTGGTAGCTCCACCCTTTATGAGTAGCCAATCAAGGCAACGCTTCTCCCATGACACCTACCTTGCAAGTTAGGCAATTCTCAGCTCCACAGATGGGGCAGAAAAACTCATTGACGGAGTCCTCGTAGATGCACCACCCCTTGCAGTCTGCTGTGCGGCAGTGGTAACTGTTCTGACTTCTGCTCTCCGCCACTACCAGGCCACGCTCTAGGAAACGGGAATACTCTTCCGATGACACCAACTGTAGGCAGAACAAAGCAACATGCAATCATCGGTCTGTAGTCATGACATGCGAGCACCTGTCTACATCCCTGGTGCCGCATGTGTTCCTGCTCAACTCAGTGGGTGACCCTTGGGCCACAGCAATCCGTAATCAGAGCGGGAGCATCATTGTTTTTAAAGTGGGTGGAGAGCGCCAACACTCACATGTAGCTCCGGGCTCTAATTGGACCCATATGCTTGGACTCAGTTTCCTGTAGCATTACATATACTGAACATAGTTTAAGCCCTCTTGGTAAAGTCCACGTTCACAGCCGAGGTCCTTATATGTAGTATGTTGACCACCACACTGCTCTACATACCCGAAAATAAGCCCGGGTCTTATATTAATTTTGGCAACAAAAGACACAGTAGGGCTTATTTTTGGGGTAGGTCTTGCCATGTAATGTGCTGTCTTCTCTTCCCCTCTCTCGACCTGCCTGTTAGGAATCCCCAGTGTGAACTTAGTTAAAATGCTTGTAAAATCTTGTAATCCACTCTATTACTGTAGTATATAATGTACAATGTGTGTATGTCTGTAATATAATTGTGCCAAATACCTTCATTATAGCACCGCTCTGCACTTTTGTGACCTGTCGGAGCTCTCTCCCCTGTATTTATGTTACAGAAACACACACATTGTACATTGTGTACTACTGTAATAGAGTGGGTTATAGGATTTTAAACTAGGGCTTATTTTCGGGGTAGTGCTTATATTGCAGTCCTCCTGGAAAATTACGCTAGGTCTTATTTTAGGGGTAGGTTTTATTTTCGGGGAAACAGGGTAGATGGCACATGGCAGTGATAGATGAGAAATATCCTACAATTATCAGATACTGTAACAGCGTCCCTTTACTAAATTATCTGCGAACTATTTTCCAGTCACCAGGAGGCGCTGTTCAACCACACTCAGTTCTATAACACTGTCTGGAAAGCTTACACTCTAATATTCCCCCCCCCCCCCCCCAGTCACACACTATTATACATTTTTATAGTTCCGACATATACCACAGTGCTGTACAGAGAGCCAGTCACATCTGTCTCTGTACCAGAGGAGCTTACACTCAAATGTCCCCCCCCCCTCCAGTCACATCAGTGTCTGTTCCAGAGGAGCTTACACTCTAATGCCCCCTCCACCACAGTCACATCTGTCTCTGTACCAGAGGAGCTTACACTCCAATGTCCCCCCACAGAGCCATACTATTATACATGTATATTAGAGGTCGACCGATATGGGTTTTTCTCTGGCCGATGCCGATATTTAGAAATCTGGGTGGCCGATATTTTAGGCCGATTTTTTTTTGGGTGGCACTGGCTCGTGGCACTGGAAGATGGCACTAGCAGAAGGCACTTATTGGCAGGTGGCACTTATTGGCACTGGCAGGTTGCACTGGATGGCACTGAAAGATGGTACTAGCAGATGGCACTGATTGGCAGGTGGCACTAATTGACACTGGCAGGTGGCACTGATTGGCAGATGGCACTGGCAGATGGCACGTGGCACAAACAGGTAACACTGGCAAGTGGCACTGGTTGGCACTGACTGGCAGGTGGCACTAATTGGCACTGGCAGGTGGCAATAGTTAGCACTGATTGGCATTGGCACTGATGGCTTTAGTTGGCACTGGTAGGTGGCACTGGATCGCACTGGCAGGTGGCACTGGATGGAAGGTGGCACTAATTGACACTGGATGGCGGCACTGGTATTGCCACTGGCAGATGGCACTGGATGGCAAGTGGCACTAATTGGCACTGGCACAAAAAAAAAATGGTGTCACCCCCCTCAGTACAGACCCCCTCTCCCTCCAGTATAGACACCCCCACCCCCGCTACAGACACCAGAGAGCGGTGTGTGTCCCACGAGCACGTGCCCCTCCTTCTCTGTGGGCGTAAACAGAGAGGAGGGCCGCCGCGCTGGGTGTACCAAGATGGCCGCGGCTTCGGAGCTAGGCCGAAGCCGCGGTCTTTCCTGATGCTGTGACCGCGGCGGCAATCCGCGGATTGCCGCCGCGGTCACAGCATCAGGAAAGGCCGCGGCTTCGGCCTAGCTCCGGATCCGTGGCACCGCTAGTGGCCATGTAAAATATCGGCATAATTTGGATAAGAATCGGCCGATGCCGATTTCTCCAAAACGGCCAATGCTTACGCTCTAATGCACCCCCCCCCCCCAGTCACACACTACTATTATGCATTTCTATAGCTCTGACATAAACCGCAGCGCTGTACAGAGAACACTGAGCCAGTCACATCAGTCCCCCCCACATTCACAGAGGCCCGTTCTTCCCCAATGACACATAAAGAAGCTCACCGCTCGGATCTCTCTCTGCTGCAGCTTGCTGTCGCAGGCGTACATCTCATCCCGGAAGGGGCAGGAGACCTCCGGATCCTCACAGCAGTTCACAACCTGCCGCAGACAATCCCTGATGGGGGGACAGAGGGGGGGCGAATATTTTAGATTGACTTATGCAAGACTTAATCATCAGAATTGACAACATTACCTATGAAAGATGGCAGGGGTCAGAGGTTAACTGAAGTCTGACGGTTGCTTTCCTATCAACTGACTGTCTCCCGGCTCCTGAGTAAGAATAACAGCTTCATGGTAATATCTTGGTGGAGACGGTCAAAGGGCGGCCTTGTCTGAGCAGCCTATGGACCTCATAGTCCCCAAATCCTCTGCACTGACAGGCTGTGTGACCAATGCCACGGCACTAGTCATGTGACCAATGCTGCAAGAGGTTAGTGGAAGTTATTATTATTTTGCCTCTTTTATTAATGTCTAGTTATGATCACGTGTGACTGTTACAGGGGGTGTGTCTGGTTTTGGAGAAGCTTAGGACTCGTTCCAAAATATATTTACCCACTTCCAAATATGATGAGCATCGATGATGAGGCAATTATATGAAGCACTGATGGGCTCAGATATGCAGCATTGATGGGCACTGATAGGCGGTACTGATAAGCAGCACTGATGAGGCAATTATATGCAGCACCGATGGGCACGGATATGCAGCATTGATGGGCACAAAAGAGTCAAAATATAAGATCCCCAACAAATAATCCGCTCTGGTTTAATCAAAATACTCGTATGTTAAAATGGAGTTGCAGAGCGTTAGAAAAAATATGGAGGAAAGACCCTAACTCCTGTACTAGAGAGGCATATAGAGCGGCGCTGAAAAAATATAAAGCTGAAATAAAAATAGCTAAAAGAACATATTTAACACAGAAAATTAGGTTGGCGGGAAACAAGGCCGCAGAATTATTT
This sequence comes from Rana temporaria, assembly GCF_905171775.1. Classification (NCBI taxonomy): domain Eukaryota; kingdom Metazoa; phylum Chordata; class Amphibia; order Anura; family Ranidae; genus Rana; species Rana temporaria. The sequence goes on along the minus strand of NC_053493.1, from coordinate 416,817,926 downwards.
AAAGTCGCCAATACTCTTGCAAATCCAATTTGTTTAGATACTAAGGAAGAACTCTCTCCAGAATTAAGTGAGAAGTTAGCAGAGTATTTTAAGCAAAAAATAATAGACATAAGAAATAATATACCTGACTCTTGTTACACAGAAAGTTCTCCTGTATACAAAGGGGTACGTTTTACCTGTTTTTCGGCGGTAACTAGTGTAGAGATACTGACTATTCTCAAGTCGCTTAGAGCTTTGTCGTCAGCGCTTGACCCCTGCATTGCGCAGCTGGTGAAAGACTCGACTGTTACCTTGGCACCGTTTATAGCAGACATTATTAACCACTTCCCGACCTCCTCATGTACATTTACGTCGGCAGAATGGCACGGACAGGCACATCAATGTACCTGTACGTGCCTGCCTAGACGTGGGTGGGGGGTCCGATCGGGACCCCCCCCCCCCGGTACATGCGGAGGTCGGGTCCGCTCGGGGAGCGATCCGGGACGACGGCGCGGCTATTTGTTTATAATGGACAATGGTCCCAAAAATGTGTCAAAATTGTCCGAAGTGTCCGCCATAATGTCGCAGTCACGAAAAAAATCGCTGATCGCCGCGAGTAAAAAAAAATAAAAAAAATAAAAATGCAAAAAAACTATCCCCTATTTTGTAAACGCTATAAATTTTGCGCAAACCAACCGATAAACGATTATTGCGATTTTTTTTACCAAAAATAGGTAGAAGAATACGTATCGGCCTAAACTGAGGAAAAAAAAAAATTTATATTATATGTTTTTGGGGGATATTTATTACAGCAAAAAGTAAAAAATATTGAATTTTTTCAAAAATTGTCGCTCTATTTTTCTTTATGGCGCAAAAAATAAAAACCACAGAGGTGATCAAATACCACCAAAAGAAAGCTCTATTTGTGGGGAAAAAAGGACGCCAATTTTGTTTGGGAGCCACGTCGCACGACCGCGCAATTGTCTGTTAAAGCGACGCAGTCCCGAACTGTAAAAACCCCTTGGGTCTTTAGCCAGCATATTGGTCCGGGGCTTAAGTGGTTAACATGTCTTTCGCTATTGGAACAGTGCCAAGTATTTTGAAGCAGGCGGTTATAATCCCCTTGTTGAAAAAGGCTAACGTGTTACGGTCCGATCTAAGCAATAATCGACCAATTTCGACCCTGCCTTTTTTAGCTAAAATAATGGAGAGAGCGGCTGTGTGGCAACTTCAGCCACACCTGGAGTCCAATAATATTTTTGATGAATATCAGTCTGGATTCCGTCCTGGTAGAGGCACAGAGACGGCCCTGATTAAAGTTAAGGATGACTGCCTATGGGCCATGGACAGCGATGAGGCTTCAGCGTTAATACTGCTGGATTTGTCGGCTGCATTTGACACTATAGATCATGCCAGACTTCTGGAAAGGCTGGTGTCTGTGGCCGGGCTTGAGGACATGGCACTGACATGGATGGCCTCATTCCTGCAGAATAGAACTCAGAGGGTAAGACTAGGGACGTATTATTCATCCAATAGCCCCTTGTCCTGCGGGGTTCCTCAGGGTTCGGCGCTATCGCCGATATTATTTAATATCTACATAAGGCCGCTACTATATATTATTCGGCGCCATAATCTTAGCTTTCACGTTTATGCAGACGATACGCAGATTTATTTTAAGCTGCCTAAAAATGAGGAAGTCCAGGTAGATCTGGCATCCTGCCTGGAGGAAATACAGTGCTGGATGGGAGCCAATTATTTAAAACTTAATGGCTCAAAAACAGAATGCATTATTATTAGTAATCAGAGCAAAACCAGTTTGACTGATTTTCCTTCTTGGCCGGTTTCGTTTATGCCATCCCCGACCCTGGCTACCCAGGTTCGGGACTTGGGAATCATTGTGGATTCCAAATTGTCATTGAAGGCGCAGGTAAATCAGGTGGTGAGCGCATGTTATTACCAACTGAAACTCCTGCGCTCTACATTGCATTTCATTGACGAGGTGGATAAAGTCCACGTGATCAATGCTTTTATTGGTAGTCGGCTGGACTATTGTAACGCGCTATACATGGGGTGTTCAAAAACCCTTCTGTATAAGCTTCAACTGATCCAAAACGCTGCAGCCAGGTTATTAACGGGTGTGGGTCGTAGGGACCATATTACACCGTCTCTGAAAGCCCTGCATTGGTTACCGGTGGCTGAACGGATTTTGTTCAAAGTGGGTTGTATCGTCCACAAAGCCATCCATAAGATAGGCCCAGGGTATTTGCAAGAAAAATTTACCTGTTACGTTCCCAACAGATCATTGAGATCTGCTGATCAGGCAAATCTGACTGTGCCTAAATTTAGAAGAACTAAATGTGGAGGGAGGACGTTGGATGCGCAGGGTTCAATATTCTGGAACTCTCTACCTCTATACATAAGACGCGAGAAGGATTTATTAAAATTCAGGATGTTTTTAAAAACTTTTTTATTTCTTCAAGTGTATGGCCCTAATTAGGGTAAGATAGTAGTATTTTTAGTTCTTTTAACCACTTAAGCCCCGGACCATATTGCTGCCTAAAGACCCAAGGGGTTTTTACAGTTCGGGACTGCGTCGCTTTAACAGACAATTGCGCGGTCGTGCGACGTGGCTTACAAACAAAATTGGCGTCCTTTTTTCCCCACAAATAGAGCTTTCTTTTGGTGGTATTTGATCACCTCTGCGGTTTTTATTTTTTGCGCTATAAACAAAAATAGAGCGACAATTTTGAAAAAAATTCAATATTTTTTACTTTTTGCTATAATAAATATCCCCCAAAAACATATATATAAAAAAAAAAATTTAGTTTAGGCCGATACGCATTCTTCTACCTATTTTTGGTAAAAAAAATCGCAATAAGCGTTTATCGATTGGTTTGCGCAAAATTTATAGCGTTTACAAAATAGGGGATAGTTTTTTTGCATTCTTATTTTTTTAATTTTTTTTACTACTAATGGCGGCGATCATCGATTTTTTTCGTGACTGCGACATTATGGCGGACACTTCAGACAATTTTGACACATTTTTGGGACAATTGTCATTTTCACAGCAAAAAATGCATTTAAATTGCATTGTTTATTGTGAAAATGACAGTTGCAGTTTGGGAGTTAACCACAGGTGGCGCTGTAGGATTTGGTGTACACTGTGTGTGTGTTTACAACTGTAGGGGGGTGTGGCTGTAGGAATGACGTCATCGATCGTGTCTCCCTATAAAGGGAATGACGCGATCGATGCGCCGACACAGTGAAGCACGGGGAAGCCGTGTTTACACACGGCTCTCCCCGTTCTTCAGCTCCGGGGAGCGATCGCGACGGCGCGGCTAAAAACAAATAGCCGCGCCGTCGTCCCGGATCGCTCCCCGAGCGGACCCGACCTCCGCATGTACCGGGGGGGGGGGTCCCGATTGGCCCCCCGACCCACGTCTAGCAGAGGATGTACAGGTACGTGATTGTGCCTGTCCGTGCCATTCTGCTGACGTATATTTACATGAGGAGGTCGGGAAGTGGTTAAATGTTATTATGTGGTTTTATATTGTTATCTTACAGTAATGAGAGATGTGTTTTGTACTTGTATATGTCGGTTCTATGAGCGCATCGAGGCCTTCTGGTAATGACTGCGCTCCCAATAAGCATTTTAATAAATAAATAAATAAATGAGGCAATTATATGCAGCACTGATAGGAGGTACTGATGAGGAGCACCGATGGGTACTGATGATGAGGCAATTATATGCAGCACTAATAGGAGGTACTGATGGGCATGAATATGCAGCATTGATGGGCACTGAAAGGCGGTACTGATAAGCAGCACTGATGATGAGGCAATTATATGCAGCACTGATGAGCAGCGCTGATGGGCACGGATATGCAGCATTGATGGGCACAAATGATGAGGCAATTATATGCAGCACTGATAGGAGGTACTGATGAGGAGCACTGATGGGCACAGATATGCAGCATTGATGGGCACTGATAGGTGGTATTGATGAGCAGCGCTGATAGGCACGGATATGCAGCATTGATGGGAAAAAAATGATGAGGAAATTATATGCAGCACTGATAGGAGGTACTGATGAGGAGCACTGATGGGCACAGATATGCAGCATTGATGGGCACTGATAGGTGGTATTGATGAGCAGCGCTGATAGGCACGGATATGCAGCATTGATGGGAAAAAAATGATGAGGAAATTATATGCAGCACTGATAGGAGGTACTGATGAGGAGCACTGATGGGCACAGATATGCAACATTGATGGGCACTGATAGGCGGTACTGATAAGCAGCACTGATGGGCACTGTTGATGAGGCACTTACTTGCAGAAGCTGTGGAGACACTCGCGTAGCAGGACACCGCCCCCCGCAGGGACCTCGGTGTAGCAGATGCGACATTCTATGGCTTCCTGGTTGGGGATGAGAACCTCGTTGTCCAGCTGGAGGAGGTACAGAAAGTTCTGGTGCCGCTCCTCCTCCTGAGCCTGTAAGAGAACACAATACAAGGACACAGATTGTGAGGATTTACCGAGAATAGGAAGGAGGACGGGGATGGATGAGAGGAGGACAACGGCTCAACAGCACCTTTGTACCATTGCTTTAGGAAAACCATGGATGCAGTGTGGAAGGTTTAGAGCAGTGACAGTCAACTATCATTACAAAGGGGGTCTTAAGGGCCCCCTTGAGATCACCAAAGGGCTGCGAATAACATGCGAAGACACAGATTGCAGTCAGACATGCAAAAGGAAATGTTGAAAGGCTATGGTACAAAAAATGGTCAGAGACTGCGAACATGCTACAGGAAATGATGGAGACTGGGGACATGCTACAAGAGATGGTCAGAGACTGGGGACATGCTACAAGAGATGGTCAGAGACTGGGGACATGTACAAGAGATGGTCAGAGACTGAGGACATGCTACAAGAGATGGTCAGAGACTGCGGACATGATCTAAGAGATGGTCAGAGACTGCAGACATGATCTAAGAGATGGTCAGAGACTGCGGACATGCTACAAGAGATGGTCAGAGACTGTGGTCATGTACAATAGATGGTCAGAGACTGTGGTCATGTACAAGATATGGTCAGAGACTGGGGACATGCTACAAGAGATGGTCAGAGACTGTGGTCATGCTACAAGAGATGGTCAGAGACTGTGGTCATGTACAATAGATGGTCAGAGACTGTGGTCATGTACAAGATATGATCAGAGACTGGGGACATGCTACAAGAGATGGTCAGAGACTGTGGTCATGTACAAGATATGGTCAGAGACTGGGGACATGCTACAAGAGATGGTCAGAGACTGGGGACATGCTACAAGAGATGGTCAGAGACTGGGGACATGCTACAAGAGATGGTCAGAGACTGGGGACATGCTACAAGAGATGGTCAGAGACTGTGGACATGCTACAAGAGATGGTCAGAGACTGTGGACATTCTACAAGAGATGGTCAAGGACTGTGGACATTCTACAAGAGATGGTCAGAGACTGTGGACATGCTACAAGAGATGGTCAGAGACTGGGGACATGCTACAAGAGATGGTCAGAGACTGGGGACATGCTACAAGAGATGGTCAGAGACTGGGGACATGCTACAAGAGATGGTCAGAGACTGCAGACATGCTACAGAAGATGGACAGGTCAGAGACTGCGGACATGATCTAAGAGATGGTCAGAGACTGCGGACATGATCTAAGAGATGGTCAGAGACGGCAGACATGATGCAAGAGATGGTCAGAGACTGCAGACATGATGCAAGAGATGGTCAGAGACTGCAGACATGATACAGGAGATGGTCAGAGACTGCAGACATGATACAGGAGATGGTCAGAGACTGCAGACATGATACAGGAGATGGTCAGAGACTGCAGACATGATACAGGAGATGGTCAGAGACTGCAGACATGATACAGGAGATGGTCAGAGACTGCAGACATGATACAGGAGATGGTCAGAGACTGCAGACATGATACAGGAGATGGTCAGAGACTGCAGACATGATGCAAGAGATGGTCAGAGACTGCAGACATGATTCAGGAGATGGTCAGAGACTGCAGACATGATACAGGAGATGGTCAGAGACTGCAGACATGATACAGGAGATGGTCAGAGACTGCAGACATACTACAGGAGATGATCAGGGACTGCAGACATACTACATATGGTCAGAGACTGCAGACCTGAAACAGGAGATGGTCAGAGATTGCAGACATGATACAGGAGATGGTCAGAGACTGCAGACATGATGCAAGAGATGGTCAGAGACTGCAGACATGATACAGGAGATGGTCAGAGACTGCAGACATGATACAGGAGATGGTCAGAGACTGCAGACATGATACAGGAGATGGTCAGAGACTGCAGACATGATACAGGAGATGGTCAGAGACTGCAGACATGATCTAAGAGATGGTCAGAGACTGCAGACATGATACAGGAGATGGTCGGAGACAGCAGACATGATACAGGAGACGGTAAGAGATTACAGATGTGTTATAGAAGATGGTCGGAGACTGCAGCCATACTACAGGAGATGATCAGGGACTGCAGACATACTACATATGGTCAGAGACTGCAGACATGATACAGGAGATGGTCAGAGACTGCAGACATGATACAGGAGATGGTCGGAGACAGCAGACATGATACAGGAGATGGTAAGAGATTACAGATGTGTTATAGAAGATGGTCGGAGACTGCAGCCATACTACAGGAGATGATCAGGGACTGCAGACATACTACATATGGTCAGAGACTGCAGACCTGAAACAGGAGATGGTCAGAGATTGCAGACATGATACAGGAGATGGTCAGAGACTGCAGACATGATGCAAGAGATGGTCAGAGACTGCAGACATGATACAGGAGATGGTCAGAGACTGCAGACATGATACAGGAGATGGTCAGAGACTGCAGACATGATACAGGAGATGGTCAGAGACTGCAGACATGATGCAAGAGATGGTCAGAGACTGCAGACATGATACAGGAGATGGTCAGAGACTGCAGACATGATACAGGAGATGGTCAGAGACTGCAGACATGATACAGGAGATGGTCAGAGACTGCAGACATGATACAGGAGATGGTCGGAGACAGCAGACATGATACAGGAGACGGTAAGAGATTACAGATGTGTTATAGAAGATGGTCGGAGACTGCAGCCATACTACAGGAGATGATCAGGGACTGCAGACATACTACATATGGTCAGAGACTGCAGACCTGAAACAGGAGATGGTCAGAGATTGCAGACATGATACAGGAGATGGTCAGAGACTGCAGACATGATACAGGAGATGGTCAGAGACTGCAGACATGATACAGGAGATGGTCAGAGACTGCAGACATGATACAGGAGATGGTCAGAGACTGCAGACATGATACAGGAGATGGTCAGAGACTGCAGACATGATACAGGAGATGGTCAGAGACTGTAGACATGATACAGGAGATGGTCAGAGACTGCAGACATGATACAGGAGATGGTCAGAGACTGCAGACATGATACAGGAGATGGTCAGAGACTGCAGACATGATCTAAGAGACGGTCAGAGACTGCCGACATGATATAGGAGATGGTCAGAGACTGCAGACATGATCTAAGAGATGGTCAGAGACTGCAGACATGATACAGGAGATGGTCGGAGACAGCAGACATGATACAGGAGACGGTAAGAGATTACAGATGTGTTATAGAAGATGGTCGGAGACTGCAGCCATACTAAAGGCGATGATCAGAGACTGCAGACCTGAAACAGGAGATGGTCAGAGACTGCAGACATGATACAGGAGATGGTCAGAGACTGCAGACATGATACAGGAGATGGTCAGAGACTGCAGACATGATACAGGAGATGGTCAGAGACTGCAGACATGATACAGGAGATGGTCAGAGACTGCAGACATGATACAGGAGATGGTCAGAGACTGCAGACATGATACAGGAGATGGTCAGAGACTGCAGACATGATACAGGAGATGGTCAGAGACTGCAGACATGATACAGGAGATGGTCAGAGACTGCAGACATGATACAGGAGATGGTCAGAGACTGCAGACATGATACAGGAGATGGTCAGAGACTGCAGACATGATACAGGAGATGGTCAGAGACTGCAGACATGATACAGGAGATGGTCAGACTGCAGACATGATACAGGAGATGTTCAGAGACTGCAGACATGATACAGGAGATGGTCAGAGACTGCAGACATGATCTAAGAGACGGTCAGAGACTGCCGACATGATATAGGAGATGGTCAGAGACTGCAGACATGATCTAAGAGATGGTCAGAGACTGCAGACATGATACAGGAGATGGTCGGAGACAGCAGACATGATACAGGAGACGGTAAGAGATTACAGATGTGTTATAGAAGATGGTCGGAGACTGCAGCCATACTAAAGGCGATGATCAGAGACTGCAGACCTGAAACAGGAGATGGTCAGAGACTGCAGACATGATACAGGAGATGGTCAGAGACTGCAGACATGATACAGGAGATGGTCAGAGACTGCAGACATGATACAGGAGATGGTCAGAGACTGCAGACATGATACAGGAGATGGTCAGAGACTGCAGACATGATACAGGAGATGGTCAGAGACTGCAGATATGATACAGGAGATGGTCAGAGACTGCAGACATGATACAGGAGATGGTCAGAGAGTGCAGACATGATACAGGAGATGGTAAAAGACTGTAGTAATGTTATATGAGGCTGCTAAAGATTGCTGCCATTACAGCCACTATACAAATCAAAGCTCTCACATTTGTGCACAACTACACTACAACCAAAAATGCTATATAACTAATTTCTATTTCTCAAAGCAAACTCCCCCATCCCTCCATGCTTTATCCTGTAAATAAATCACTGTGAAACCCCCACCCCTAGTATTTCTGGCCTCCGCCATATTGAGTAAGGGCAGATGTTTCCTGTAGCACTTGCTTCCTAGAATCCACCTGCCCTTAACTCAGGCATGCAGGCAGGAGGGTGTGTGCTTAGCTGAGAAAACCCCCTCCTCCCCCTACTGAAGACTCCTGGGACCTATGACATCATTTTGATATGCCATAAACCAGGAAGTAAGTGATTAAATGTAATAAAACAAGTAAATATAATATACCGTATATACTCGAGTATAAGCCGACCCGAATATAAGCCGAGGCACCTAATTTTACCACAAAAAAAATGGGAAATGTATTGACTCGAGTATAAGCCAAGGGTGTCCATCTACATGCCTCACTTTGTCTCACTGTGCCCATGCCTAGACTGACGTTTAACATAGGAGTCTATGGAAGGGGTGCCCAGCTTTGAAAAATCGGTGCTCACCCGCTGTAGGTTCCCCAGACAACAAACTTTGCACACTTGTAGAGGAGAAATGGGGCTACATGTGTGCCAAGTTCCAGGTCCAGGGGACCTACGACCGGCCGGTACCGGGTCCCCAAAGTCACTGGAAAAAATTATGGTTTAACATGGGAGTCTATGGAAGGGGTGCCCGGCTTTGAAAAATCGGTGCTCCCCGGCCAACAAACTTTGCACACTTGTAGAGGAAGAGTGGGGCTACATGTGTGCCAAGTACGGCTGGCCAGTACCGGGTATCCAAAGTCCGGGAGATCAGGCGCAAAAAGGTGACTTGAATATAAGCCGAGGGGGGGTATTTTCAGCAGAAAAAAAAAATGTGCTGAAAAACTCGGCTTATACTCGAGTATATACAGTAATAGGTAGATTCAGAAAGAGTTAGGCCGACTTATCAGTAGATAAGCCGACCTAACTCAGAATCTACGCCGACTTATGTTTAACCACTTCAAGGACCTTGGGTGTTTTTCAGATTCGGTGTTTACAAGACCTAAACAGTTTTTTTTGCTAGAAAATTACTTAAAACCCCCAAACATTATATATATTTTTTTTCTAACACCCTAGAGAATAAAATGACGGTCATCGCAATACTTTTTGTAACACCGTATTTGCGCAGCGGTCTTACAAGCGCACTTTTTTTGGAAAAAATTAACTTTTTTGAATAAAAAAAAAATAAGACAACAATAAATTTGGCCCAATTTTTTTATATATTGTGAAAGATAATGTTACACCGAGTAAAATGATACCCAACATGTCACGCTTTAAAATAGCGCCCGCTCGTGGCATGGCGTCAAACTTTTACCCTTAAAAATCTCGATAGGCGACGTTTAAAAATTTCTATAGGTTGCATTTTTTGAGCTACAGAGTAGGTCTAGGGCTAGAATTATTGATCTCGCTCTAACGATCGCGGCGATACCTCACATGTGTGGTTTGAACACCGTTTTCATGTGCGGGCGCTATTCACGTATGCGTTCGCTTCTGCGCGCGAGCTCGACGGGGCGCTTTTTTTAATTTTTTTTTTGTTTTCCTATTTATTTTTATTGATTTTATTATTTTTTACACTGAAATAAAAAAAAAAAAAAGTATCACTTTTATTCCTATTACAAGGAATGTAAACATTGCTTGTAATAGAAAAAAGCATGACAGGTCCTCTTAAATATGAGATCTGGGGTCAAAAAGACCTCACATCTCATATTTAGACTTAAATGCAAGAAAAAAAAAAATTGTCTCTTTAAGACGCTGGGCGGGACTGACGTTTTGACGTCACTTCCGCCCAGCAAAGCTATGAGGACGGGTGGGGGCCATCTTGCCCTCACTCAAGTCCTCACACACCAGGCGGCAGCATCCGATCTCCTCCGCCGCTACCGACGGCTCCGGCAATCGGCGGAGGGCGCAGAAGAGTGGCGGGAGGGGGGCCCCTCTCCCGCCACCGATAACGCCGATCGCGCGGAGACCGCTGTTATCGTTTACACGCCCGCCCACAGAAGAGATGGATACCTCGGTTGTGGCAGCAGCTGCTGCCGTTACTGAGATATCCATCTTTAAAAAGAGGACGTACATATACAGTGGGCGGGCGTTAAGTGGTTAAGCGTATGCTCAAACAGAGATACGCTTAAACATATCTAAGATACGACGGCTTGCGCCGTCCTATCTTAGATTGCAATATTTCGGATGGCCGCTAGGTGGCGCTTCCATTGCGGTCGGCGTAGAATATGTAAATGAGTTGATACGCCGATTCACGAACATACGCCCGGCCGCCGCAGTAGTAGTTTTACGCCGTTTCCGAAAGGCATTGGCAGGCCTAAAGTTATTCCATCTATTAGGTGGAATAACAATGTTAAAGTATGGCCGCCGTTCCCGCCGCGAGATTAGAATTTTTGACGTTGTTTGTGCAAGTCATCCGCGAATCGGGATTTACGTCGTTTATGTCCACGTCGAAATCAATAGGCCCGTGCGGCGTAATTAGCCGCAATGCACACTGGGAAATGTAGGTGCCCAGCGCATGCGCATTAAAAAAAAAAAACCCGTAAAAAACGTGAGGTCAAGCCTCATTACCATAAAACACCCCCCCCCCCTCCAACACATTTGAATTCGGCGCCCTTACGCCCGCCCGCTTTAGGCTACGCCGCCGTATATTAGCAGGCAAGTACATTGAGAATCATGTACTTGCCTAGCTAACTTACGGCGGCGTAGCCTAAACAGGCTAAGCTACGCCGCCGCAAGTTTGCACCCATGTACCTGAATCTACCTAGAAGTGATTAAATGTAATAAAAAGTTTAAAACAAGTAAATATAATATAATATATACTAATATATACACTTTCCTACCTATTTACCAACGCTGGCGGCATAAGGATTTAAAATAGTTAATTTTGAGTGAAGTTCAGTTTTAAAAAATGTTGACACATTTAATATTTCAACCATAAAGATTAATTATTGAACGTCAAAGGAAAAAATAAAAAAAAATAAAAAAAAATAAAAAATAAAATAAAAACACACACAAAAAACATTAAAAGACAAAAAAAAAAACACATAAAAACACAAGACACAAAAAATAAAAAAATGGCCAGCAGTGAAGAAAATAAAGAATAAAAGTCGGTCCAAAGAATATTTTCTGTTCCTCTGATCCTTCCCCACACCATCCAAAATAGAAAAAAAAAAGAAGCATTTTCTGGAAGTGAGGTGCCGTTTCTGTAAGTGGACATATTTTTACGTGTACCGGAGAGGCACAGTAACCACAAGAAATATTTTGGATGTCTCCGGCCAGCTTGCCTCGCAGGGTACTTTTAATTTCCAGTCTTTAGAGACCACATGCACGTTTCCCAGTAAAAACCACAAGTCAGATCTGCCACCTGATGGGTGACCCACCCGGGGAGACTTCTCAGAAATCTCAGATGGAGAGCCGGCCTGCGGCTTCCACTGCAGAGAAGAGACGATTGCTTAAAGCGATGGTCCTCAAGTTCTCCCAACAGGCCATGTTTGCAGGTTTTCTTCATCTTGCACAGTTGCTTTAAATAAGAAAGTCAATGGCTTGGTATTTTTGACAGCTATTTTATCTAAAGGGAAATTCCTAAAACGTGGCTTGTTGGGGGGACTTGAGGACAGGGTGGAGAACCACTGGCTTAAAAAAGGACCACGACGGCCACGTACGTGACAGGTGAGAGTCCGAGAACTTTTACCTCCATGTCAGAAATGTCCAAGGCAGATGGAGTTTCTGGACATTTGATCCTCTAATTTTCAAGAAAAAAAAAAAAAAAAAAAAAAAAGAATTGCCCATCAAGGAGACGTGAAGGGTTCCATTAATAGTACGCCATGCAAAGACAGTTTTAGACAATTGTGCTCTTCCAACCTTGCGGTAACACTTTGGTGAAGAACCTTTTCTTGTCCAGCATAACTGTGCCCCCCCCCCCCCCCCGTGTACAAAGCCACCTCCATAAAGACATGGGGTCAGATTCTTGTAGATCGGCGTAATTTTGTGCGGGCGTAACGTATCCTATTTACGCTACGCCTCCGCAACTTAGACGGACAAGTGCTGTATTCTCAAAGCACTTGCTCTGTAAGTTGCGGCGGCGTAGCGTAAATAGGCCGGCGTAAGACCGCCTAATTCAAATTTGAAACAGGGGGGCGTGTTTTATGTAAATAAGTTGTGACCCGACGTGATTGACGTTTTTCTCGAACGGCGCATGCGCCGTCCATGTACATATCCCAGTGTGCATTGCGGCAAAGTACGCCGCAAGGACGTATTGGTTTCAACGTGGACGTAAATTACGTCCAGACCTATTCACGGACGACTTACGCAAACGACGTAAAATTTTCAAATTTTGACGCGGGAACGACAGCCATACTTAACATTGACTAGGCCAGCTATTTGATGGAATAACTTTACGCCTGAAAATGCCTTATGTAAACGGCGTATCTTTACTGCGACGGGCAATCGTACGTTCGTGAATAGGCGTATCTAGTGATTTACATATTCTACGCCGAAATCAACGGAAGCGCCACCTAGCGGGCAGCCTAAATATTGCACCCCAAGATACGACAGCGCAAGCCGTCGTATCTTCGATAGGTTTAAGGGTTTAAGTGTATCTCAGTTTGAGAATACACTTAATCTTAGGACGGCGCAGATTCAGAGTTACGTTGGCGTGTCTACTGATACGCCGGCCTAACTCTTTGTGAATCTAGCCAATGGTGTGACCAGGTTTGGTGAGGAGGAACTCACGTTCCCAACCTCAGCCCTCGTGCATCCCCAACAGGTTTTTAGTGTCCATGGATTGCGATTTATGATTTTTTTTTTACATGATGGAAATTCCAAGAACATGGCCTGTTGGGCATACTTGAGGACCGGGAACCACTATTATAGACAAAATGTGCTTTTCCAACCTCGTGGTAATAGTTTTGTGAAAACCCTTCTCTGTTCCACCATGACTGTGCCCCTGTGTACAAAGCCAACTCCATAAAGACATGTTGGTACCAGTTTAGTGACCTGCACAGAGACCCGACCTCAACCCTACTGAATTGGAATGCCGATTGTAATCCCAAAATCATGTACAAAGCCCTCCACAGAAGAGTGGAGGTTGTTGGGACAACAAAGAGGGGCCATGCCATGTTAACCACTTCCCAAGCGCCGCACGCCGATAGACGTCGGCAGAATGGCACGGGCATAGGTATACCTGTACATCTCGTTGAATTTGCTGCCCAGGGGGCGCGCGACCCCTCCGCTTGCCTCGGGAGTGTGCTCGTGGGTCCCGGGAACTCGATGTTCGCCGGCGGCCCGCGATTGAGGTCTGGAGAGGCAGAACGGGGAGATGCTTATTTAAACAAGGCATTTCCCTGTTCTGCCTAGTGACAGGACAGTGATCTGATGTTCACCGTCATCGGGAGCAGTGATTACTGTCGCGTCACTGGTAGCCCATGCCCCACAGTTAGAACACATCCCTAGGACACACTTAACCCCTTCATCGCCCCCTAGTGGTTAAACCCTTTCCTGCCAGTGTCATTTACACAATAATGAGTGCATGCAGTAATCAGTGCAGCGGAAAGGTGGGGGTGGATCATTGATAGACAAGGGGAGAGTCATTTTGAAGGAAAGGGGGAGGGGGAGGGAAGAGGGGAAGGCACCATAATGGAGGCAGGGAGGGGAGGGGGATGACACCTTGATGGAGGCGGGGATGGCACCTTGATGGAGGCGGGGAGGGGAAGGCACCTTGGAGGCGGGGAGGGGGAAGGTACCTTGATGGAGGCGGGGAGGGGAAGGCACCTTGGAGGCGGGGAGGGGAAGGCACCTTGGAGGCGGGGAGGGGGAAGGCACCTTGATGGAGGCGGGGAGGGAGAAGGCACCTTGATGGAGGCGGGGAGGGGAGGGAAAGGTACCTTGATGGAGGCGGGAGGGAAAGGCACCTTGAGGCAGGCGAAGTGAAAAGGGAAAGTCACCTTGAGGGAAGCGGGGAGGGGAAGTGAAGAGGGGAAGGCACCTTGAGGGAAAGTGAAGAAGGGAAGGCACCTTGAGGGTGCCTTTACCCCCCCCCCCTCTCCATCAAGATGACTCTCCCCTCCTCCATCAATGAACCACCCCCCACCTCCATCAATGAGCCTTCCCTCTGGACTGATTACTGTGTAAATGACACGGCGAGGGCCAAGGCGCCTTGATGGAGGCGGGGAGGGCCAAGGCGCCTTGATGGAGGCGGGGAGGGCCAAGGCTCCTTGATGGAGGCGGGGAGGGCCAAGGCGCCTTGATGGAGGCAGCAAGGGGAAGGCGCCTTGATGGAGGCAGCAAGGGGGAAAGCGCCTTGATGGAGGCAGCAAGGGGGAAAGCGCCTTGATGGAGGCAGCAAGGGGGAAAGCGCCTTGATGGAGGCAGCAAGGGAAAGGCGCCTTGATGGAGGCAGCAAGGGAAAGGCGTCTTGATGGAGGCGGGAAGGGAAGGTTGGGCTGTGTAGTCCGATCCACTAGAAAACCTACTGGAGCTCAAAATTGATAAAGGATCATGGGCGGCCAAGCCTCATTGACGAACGTGGTGAGCGAAGGATGGCCCAGGTAGTGTGAACCACTGGAGCTCCAATGCTGGTTCTGATGGAAAGGTATCAGAACACACAGAGCATCGCAGTTTGTTGTGTATGGGGCTGTGTAGCCTGCAGACCGGTCAGAATGCCCATGCCGTGTCCACAGCCAAAAGAGCCTACAATGGTAATGCGAGCATCAGATCTGGAGCACAGAGCAATAGAAGGAGGTGGCCTGGTCAGATGAATCAGGTTTTCTTTTGCATTATGTGTCACTCACCTGGTGAAGTGATGGCACCACGATGCACTATTGGAAATGCGATCCACTGAGGTCCCACTTTGCAACTTACAGGACTTCAAGGATCTGCTTGGTGACAGATACCACAGTGTACCTTCAGAAGTCTAGTGCCTCGAGTCCATGCCATGATGGGACAGGGCGGTTTTGGTGGCAAAAATGGGGACTTATTCAATATTAGGTGGGTGGTCATAATGCTATGGCTGATCAGTGTAGGCAAGCACAGGTTTACATACATAAACAAACATTGAATAATAAAGAATTCCACAACTATTCACTGTGTCTTGGATAAGTAATAACGACTTGTATTTATTCATATATGTACAAACCATTTGTAAAAATATATCCAATACTTTAAAATACTAAAGAAGGCAAAAAAAACACAACAACAACAGTCCATCCTAACAGGAACAATGAGTTCAGTCACATGGATAAAACATCAGAGCAGCAACAAAAGTATAGAATCAAACCATGAAACTCAACGAAGGCAACCCAACGATCGTTCACATCGCTAGGAGCCAAAAAGATCCGTTACCAAAAAAAAAAAAAAAACGCCCCATGCAAAGAAGTATTTGGATCTCTACCGTTCAGGACAGGGTACATGGGCACTTTATGATCGATGTACAGTAGAACCTCAGATTACGAGCATAATCCGTTCCAGGAGAATGCTTGTAATCCAAAACACTTGCATATCAAAGTGAGTTTCCCCATAGAAGTCAGTGGAAACCACGATAATTCGTTCCACATTGA
The DNA here is from genome assembly GCF_905171775.1 of Rana temporaria. Classification (NCBI taxonomy): domain Eukaryota; kingdom Metazoa; phylum Chordata; class Amphibia; order Anura; family Ranidae; genus Rana; species Rana temporaria. The sequence goes on along the minus strand of NC_053493.1, from coordinate 416,801,535 downwards.
CTTCTATTGTATGCAGTACAGCATGTGGACACAGGTTGGGGGGGCGCCAGAGAGACTCAGAAACGGAGTGTTTCAGAGTGCACACAAGCGGCTCTGAAAGGCCCGAGCGTCACCAGCGCCCCTGGCCAAAATGTGGTACTGCACACCACAGAAGCTTGAATCCTGCTTGCTTTAGGGGGCAACACTCGCAAACCGAGTCAAGTTTTTTTTTTTTTTTTAAATAGCAGCTCGTATTGCAAAACGCTCGTTAACCGCGTTACTCGAAATCCAAGATATTACTGTACATGGGAAAGCTGTTGGTTGGTCACCATTTCCCTGGTAAATGTATTATTGATAGGTGGATTTATTCATCTCTAATCATGTGGGCGGGTCTAGCAGGCAGCCATCGTCACATTGCGGACTATTCTGCCTCATGCAAGGTGAAAAACTTTTTAGCATGATCAAAAAATGCCCCCGTAGCCGAGACCTAAACGGGAGTGAAGACAGGAAAATGTGAAGGGGATTTGATATAAAATGATCCAAGAAATAAAAAAATTAAAAGAGCTTTAAAAATAATGAAGGCACGTTTGGGATTTAATTTACAAACTTTACCCTCTGTGCCCCCAGTGGGGAAACGATGGGCGAGGCAGCAATATATAGTCTACATTCTGTGTCCCCAGTAGGGAAGAGGTGGGGGTGGCAACGGTACAAATTCTACCCTGTGTGTCCCCAGTAGGAAAGGTGTGGGCGGAGGCAGCAGAAAACCCTACCCTCTGTCCCTCTATAGAAGAGATGGGGATGCAGTGGTACAAACATTATCCTCTGTGCCACTTCTATAGGAGAGATGGGGATGCAGTGGTACAAACACTACCCTCTGTGCCACCTCTGTAGGAGAGATGGGGATGCAGTGGTACAAACACTATCCTCTGTGCCACCTCTGTAGGAGAGATGGGGATGCAGTGGTACAAACCCTACCCTCTGTGCCACCTATAGAGGAGAGATGGGGGGAGAGTTCAGCAGGACAAACTCTACCCTCTGTGCCACCTCTATAGGAGAGATTGGGAGGGGGGGGGGGAATAGAGAGAGGGGCAGCGGTACAAACTATACCCTGTGTGCCACCTCTATAGGAGAGATGGGGGATGCAGCGGTAGAAACCCTACCCTCTGTGCCACCTCTATAGGAGAGATGTGAATGCAGCGGTACAAACCCTACCCTCTGTGCTGCCTATAGAGGAGAGATGGGGGAGAGGCAGCGGTACAAATTCTACCCTCTGTGCCACCTATAGAGGAAAGATGGTGGGGGGTCCAGTGGTACAAATTCTACCCTGTGCCATCTCTAGAGGAGCGATAGGGGGGATGCAGCGGTACAAACCCTACCCTTTGTGCCACCTCTATAGTAGAGATGGGGAAGCAGCGGTACAAACCCTAGTCTCTGTGCCACCTATAGAGGAGAGATGGGGGGGCTCAGCGGTACAAACTCTACCCTCTGGAAAGATGGTGGGGGGGTCCAGTGGTACAAATTCTACCCTGTGCCACCTCTAGAGGAGAGATGGGGGGGATGCAGCGGTACAAAACCCTCTGTGCCACCTCTAGATGAGGGATGCAGTGGTACAAACCTTACCCTCTGTGCCACCTCTAGAGGAAAGATGAGGGATGCATTGGTACAAACTCTACCTAGTGTGATCTTAGTGAGGGGTGCAAGGGGCCTGTAATTGAGGGACCTTGGTATGGGCCACATAAGATTGCCAGCACGCAAAAAAAAAAAAAAAAAAAAAAAAAAAAAGAAAGATTCCCCGTCTCCCCTGCTGGTTGGCATTTTCTCCTTTGTTAAGGGTTGCCAAGTGCATCAGATTGACATCTTGGTAACTCCTCAATGGTCTACAGACCTGGGAACTCGGCACAGGGATGGTGGGAACCCCCTCGGCACAGGGATGGTGGGAACCCCTCATAGGATAGGATAATCACAAAATCAGCATTAAAAGATTCAGAGTTGTCATAATCCTAGTAAAATTTACCAAAGTCTTTGTTCTTTATAATGAAGAGTTGGCACCTTATTAAATACCCCATATAGGCCCCTCCCCAATTACAGCGCTGCATCACAGAGAACTATTACATTCTGTACGGTCAATCTGCAATACCCGTTTTCACCAGCAGATGGCTACGACACAAATAACTAAAAGCAAATGAACGTGTTCTTCATTTTAACCACAAATCCCATTAAAAAAGGACAAAACAGCTAGAGGCTTTGTGTCAGTCCCGGAAGACGTTTTTCCCCCCCCATCGGTTGGAAGCAGAGCGGCCCGAGGATGGGGGGGGGGGGGAGGGGTACCACGCATGAAGAAGCTCCCCTTTGCATCTTGCTCAGCCGCCAGGGTCAGAAGAGCGCCGCTTATGCAGATATGATGACGAATTCGCTAGACAGAGATCCCTCGTTCGGCTTGTGCTGGGAAGAGGACGGGTCTTCTCTACTTCCTTTTTCCTGGAAGATTTAAACACAAAAAAAAGAAAGGAGAGAAGAACTTCGTCAAAAAAATTAAAAATAAAATATCACTTCCCAAAACAAGAACGATTTTCTCTGTGAGGGACCAACAAAGGAAGAAGTTAGATAAATCTAAAAATGGAAAAAAAAAGCATTCAGGGCTAAAAAGATACTAAAAATAACATCTACAACCCTGCTGACCAATCTGCAGCCCAGGGGCCCCTTGTGGCCCTGTCCCTACTTATTGTGCAGCCCTTGGTACTCCTGCATACAGTCATTTACCAGATACGACGTCTGCATCATGCAGTCTCTGACCAGATACGACGTCTGCATCATGCAGTCTCTGACCAGATACGACGTCTGCATCATGCAGTCTCTGACCAGCTCCCTGCGTCCTGCCTGCAGTCTCTGACCAGCTCCCTGCGTCCTGCCTGCAGTCTCTGACCAGCTCCCTGCGTCCTGCCTGCAGTCTCTGACCAGCTCCCTGCGTCCTGCCTGCAGTCTCTGACCAGCTCCCTGCGTCCTGCCTGCAGTCTCTGACCAGCTCCCTGCGTCCTGCCTGCAGTCTCTGACCAGCTCCCTGCGTCCTGCCTGCAGTCTCTGACCAGCTCCCTGCGTCCTGCCTGCAGTCTCTGACCAGCTCCCTGCGTCCTGCCTGCAGTCTCTGACCAGCTCCCTGCGTCCTGCCTGCAGTCTCTGACCAGCTCCCTGCGTCCTGCCTGCAGTCTCTGACCAGCTCCCTGCGTCCTGCCTGCAGTCTCTGACCAGCTCCCTGCGTCCTGCCTGCAGTCTCTGACCAGCTCCTTGCGTCCTGCCTGCAGTCTCTGACCAGCTCCTTGCGTCCTGCCTGCAGTCTCTGACCAGCTCCCTGCGTCTTGCCTGCAGTCTCTGACCAGCTCCCTGCGTCCTGCCTGCAGTCTCTGACCAGCTCCCTGCGTCCTGCCTGCAGTCTCTGACCAGCTCCCTGCGTCCTGCCTGCAGTCTCTGACCAGCTCCCTGCGTCACGCCTGCAGTCTCTGACCAGCTCCTTGCGTCATGCCTGCAGTCTCGGCCCCATCCTCTGTGCTTACGCGCAAATGAGAACGCATATGGTACTCCCACGCGCATATGCAAAATTGTGATCGCAGTACACACGCAAGTTATTGTCGCAAACGTCAGAGAGGGAGCAATAAATCTAGCACCAGACCTCCTGTGGGACTCTAAACTGGTAACCAGTAATGGAGTTTAAAGCGTCGCTTATGGAGGAATTTAAGTACCGTGGTTTGCCGCCATTCCACAGAAGGACGCAAAGTGCGACATGTTGGGTATCTATTTACTTGGTGTAACATTTTACAAAAAAAAAAAAAAATGGTATTATATTTGTGTGCAATACAATTCATTCCTTTTTTTTAAAATTGCGATTGAAAAATGGTCGTGTGACACAAAATTGCAACACTCATTATTTTATTCTATAAAGCAGTGATGGGTGAACCTCGGCACCCCAGATGTTTTAGAACTACATTTCGAGCAGGATTAAAGCCAAAGCGGTGTGCAGTACTGCGTTTTGCCTGATGTGCGGGGGGCGCCTCAGCCGAGGCGTTCAGAAAACCCCGGAAATACTCCGTGTTCCCATGCCTTTCCGAGTTCAGCCGAGCTGTCCTCGGGCCTTTCTGGGTGTTTCCGAGGCTCTCCGGCGCCCCCCCACTTCTGGCCACATGCGGTATTGCATGCCATTGAAGTCAATGCGGAACAAAATTATTTTTGTTTCCATTGACTTCTATGGGGAAACTTGCTTTGATATGCAAGTACTTTGGATTATGAGCATTCTCCTGGAATGGATTATACTCGTAATCCGAGGTTTCACTGTATATATGTTTCTATAAAAAGAAAACAAAAAAAAAAAAATTTCGGAGAAGTGTCAGAATTTGCCGGTTGGCAAGTAGTTAAAAAGGGGTTCTCCTGCATCTCCGAAACGCTTTCCCCCCGACTTGTTCATTCCCCCACTTAGTTGGGGTATGCGGTACACTTTGGTGGGGGAGGGTCAGCCACGCCGTGTGACCTTTGACCACTGGGAACCCGCCTTCTGACCTTTGGGGGAGGTCCCTGTTCCAATTCCTGAGTCCTAGTCATATTCTTCAATGGGAAACCCCAACCCCAACCCTAACCCTAGGATGGGATATTGGTAAACTCCTTGGCTTTCACGGTTTACCGGCTTTCATTTCTGTGTCCCCTATGCAGAGATCTTCCCTCACTTCCTGTACCTGTGACACCCATACAAGAAATGGGGGTGGGCGCTTGTCACCAGGACAGGAAGGCATGGAAGAAAAAAAAATAAAAAATAAAACATTCCATAATTGTAAACAATACGAAAAATGTTTTGGGTCCGTGTTCTTGATAAGGTGAATTCCCGCCATGTGCTGCACTTAGGCCCCTTTCACACAGGGGCGTTTTTCGAGCATTTTTCGGCCGTTTTTTTGAGCGAAGCCTCATCTGCAATCCCAATGTGCTTGTAAAGCGCCGCTAAGACCCTAAAGTTTTAGGGCGTTTTTGCAGCGCCTCTGTGTGAAAGGGTAAGGCGTTTTTACAGATCTATCAATTCATTTCAATGGAGAGGGGCTTTTTTTTTTTGGAGCGTTTTTTTCAGCGCCCAAAAGCTGCTCCAAAGATGCTGCTTGCAGGACTCCGTGTGAAAGGGTCCATTGAGAGCGTTTTAGGAGCGTTTTAACCACTTGCCTCTTGCCTTTAGCCTCTTCTGGCACTTCTCTCCTACATGCAAAAATCATTTGTTTGCTAGAAAATTACTCAGAACCCCCCAAACACTATATATATATATATATATATATATATATATATATATATATATATATATATATATATATATATATATATATATATATATATATATATATATATGTTTTTTTTTAGCAGACATCCTAGGGAATAAAATGGCGGTCATTGCAACTTTTTATCTCGCACGGTATTTGCGCAATCATTTTTCAAACGCCTTTTTTGGGAAAAAAAAACGGTTCCACAAATTAAAAAACCAACAAAACAGTGAAGTTAGCCCAATTTTTTTGCATAATGTGAAAGATGATGTAACGCCGAGTAAATAGATACCCAACATGTCACGCTTTAAAATTGCGCACACTTATGGAATGGCGCCAAACTTCAGTACTTAAAAATCTCCATAGGCGACGCTTATTTTTTTTTTTTTTTTACAAGTTACAAATTTAGAGTTACAGAGGAGGTCTAGTGCTAGAATTGTTGCTGGCGCTCTAACGCACGCGGCGATACCTCACATGTGTGGTTTGAACGGCGTTTACATATGTGGGCGGGACTTGCGTGTGTGTTCGCTTCTGAGCGCGAGCTACCGGGGACAGGGGCGTTTAAAAAAAAAAAAGAACTTTTATTTTACTTAATTTTTTTTATTTTTGCACTTTTTTTTTGATCACTTTTATTCCTATTACAAGGAATGTAAACTTCCCTTGTAATAGGAATGGTTTGTGACAGGTCCTCTTTATGAAGAGAGGCGGGGTCAATAAGACCTTCCCCTCCCCCCACATCTCTCCTCAAGGCTGGAAAGCATGAGATCGTGAAAAAAAAAATTCACAGATCTCATGCTTTCAGCCGCGATTGCGGCTTCGTTTACATTCCGGTACCCGGGCGTGACGTCATCACACCGCGCCCGGGACTCCGACGATCATAGAGATGACTGGTGACCATCTGGTCCCCAGTCATCTCTATGCCTCCCATCCGACGCGGACGGATCGTTTCACCGATGGCACGGGAGAGCCCGGAGAAGCACCGGATGGCAGCAGGAGGGGGGACGGGGACGTCCCTGCCCGCCGCCTATAAGAACGATCAAGCAGGGAAACCGCCGCTATGATCGTTCTTATGGTGCGCAGAATTGCCGGCTGAAGAGATGGATATCTGAATGATGCCTGTAGCTGCCCCCATCATTCAGATATCCCCACTGAGAGTCCAGGACGTCATATGACGTCCTTGGGCGGGAAGTGGTTAATAGCGCCATTTTAACACTATAACGCTGTAAAAACGCTTCCGCGTGAAAGGGGTGCAGGGAATATTCAATACTGATGCAGGTGACAATAAAAAAAACCTGACCCTTCTATGCTCTGTGTTGGGCTTCAATGAATACCGTTATAAAATCTTCTGCGCGCCCCGATCACGGAAGCCGTAAGGCGCGGCGCCGCGAGATTCCTACCTTCTTGTACTGCTGCAGCCCGTCGGTCTCCTGCTGTAACCTCCGTCGCTCCGTCTCGTCGGGTTTGTACCATTCGGGAACCACGTAGCCCGTCGGGCGGTCCGAACTGCAGATCTCGCAGCCGGGGCGGGTAGGTACGTTGATATACGTGCAGGCGGGGCATGACCAGCCCATCTGAACAACAAAAAAAAGAAACGCGTCAGTATGTGAATTAAGAGCGATCTCTAAACCTAAAACCAAACCCAGAAAGAAAGAAAAATCGAAGTATCCAAAAACTTTTCTATTTTATCTTTCCAGCGCTACAATGTGGTGGCTGCATTTGTTTTCACCTGCCAGTAACACGCTTGCTAACGCAATACCTGCAAGTTACATCTCCTTCCTGTCCAGTGCTGTGATAGTTTGACTTACAATTACTCTGTCACACACACACACACACACACACACACACACACACATTACTATATAAACAGGGCAAAAAAAAAAAAAATCATAAATGAAAACCAAAATGTAATCCGCTACATCTAAAAACAGGGGGGGTCTTCAAACTACGGCCCTCCAAGTTGTTCAGGAACTACAATTCCCACCATGGCAAGTCAGGTCTGTGAATTACAATGCCTCATGGGATGTGTAGTTCTACAACAGCTGGAGGGCCGTAGTTTGGAGGATCCCTGATCTAAAGCCTCGTACACACGATCGGACTTCCATCAGACTTTTCCGTGGATTTTTACTAGAGGTCGACCGATATATCGGCCGATATTTAATAAAAATGCCATAAATCTATCCCCTATTTTGTAGACGCTATAACTTTTGTGCAAACCAATCGATAAATGCTTACTGCGATTTTTTTTTTTTTACGAAAAATATGTAGAAGAATACGTATCGGCCTAAACTGAGGGAAAGTTTTTTTTTTTATATATTTTTGGGGGATATTTATTGCAGCAAAAAGTAAAAAAAAATTGTTTTTTTTTCAAAATTGTCGCTCTATTTTTGTTTATAGCGCGAAAACTAAAAACCGCAGAGGTGATCAAATACCACCAAAAGAAAGCTCTATTTGTGGGGAAAAAAAGGACGCCAATTTTGTTTGGGAGCCATGTCGCACGACCGTGCGATTGTCAGTTAAAGCGACGCAGTGCCGAATTCGCAAAAAGTGCTCTGGTCTTTGACCAGCAATATGGTCCGGGGGTTAAGTGGTTAAATCTGATTCACCATACGATACACACGATGCGAGTCTCTCTTCATTTTGGGTATCCACGCTGAGCTTCGCGGCCTTTGTGCCCATTGAGTTTGTTCCATCTGATCGCTCGCTTTCCCTGCCATTGGAGAGCGCCATCTACTGGGAACAAGTACAACACTTTTGGCCCGTTACGGCTCACCTCTGGTAAGAATACAACTTTATAGGTGGTGCACAGGTGTGATTGGTGACACCTTGTGGTTCTGCCGTTTCCTCGCACAGGATTTCTATTTGCTCACTGGTTGCTGCACTGTGTATCTTACTATAGGACTATCAGATCGATTCATCAGTGATTGGATATTCCCTTGTTGTTGGTTCACATATGGACTTTGATTTATATATATTATATGTTTCACATCACATTGGTTATCGATTTGTCAGCTTTGGCACTCATGGTAATTCACTTCATCATTTTTTGTACACACACACACACACACACCTGGACAGTCGACACACACACACACACACACACACCTGGACAGTCGACACACACACACACACACACACACACACACCTGGACAGTCGACACACACACACACACACACACACACACACACACCTGGACAGTCGACACACACACACACACCTGGACAGTCGACACACACACACACACATATACCTGGACAGTTGACACACACACACACACACACACATACCTGGACAGTCGACACACACACCCCTGGACAGTCGACACACACACACACACACACACACACACCCCTGGACAGTCGACACACACACACACCTGGACAGTCGACACACACACACACACACACACCTGGACAGTCGACACACACACACACCTGGACAGTCGACACACACACACACACACACACACACACCTGGACAGTCGACACACACACACACACCTGGACAGTCGACACACACACCTGGACAGTCGACACACACACACACACCTGGACAGTCGACACACATATACCTGGACAGTCGACACACACACACACACACACACACACACACACACACATACCTGGACAGTCGACACACACACACACACACACACACACACACACACACACACACACACCTGGACAGTCGACACACACACACACACCTGGACAGTCGACACACACACACACACACCTGGACAGTCGACACACACACACATATACCTGGACAGTCGACACACACACACACCTGGACAGTCGACACACACACACACCTGGACAGTCGACACACACACACACACACATACCTGGACAGTCGACACACACACACACACACACACCTGGACAGACGACACACACACACACACCTGGACAAACGACACACACACACACACCTGGACAGTCGACACACACACACACACACACACACCTGGACAGTCGACACACACACACACACACACACACACACCTGGACAGTCGACACACACACACACACACCTGGACAGTCGACACACACACACACACACACCTGGACAGTCGACACACACACACCTGGACAGTCGACACACACCTGGACAGTCGACACACACCTGGACAGTCGACACACACCTGGACAGTCGACACACACACCTGGACAGTCGACACACACACCTGGACAGTCGACACACACACACACACACACACACACACACACCTGGACAGTCGACACACACACACACACACACACACACACCTGGACAGTCGACACACACACACACACCTGGACAGTCGACACACACACACACACCTGGACAGTCGACACACACACACACACACCTGGACAGTCGACACACACACACACACACCTGGACAGTCGACACACACACACACACACCTGGACAGTCGACACACACACACCTGGACAGTCGACACACACACACACCTGGACAGTCGACACACACACACACCTGGACAGTCGACACACACACACACCTGGACAGTCGACACACACACACACACCTGGACAGTCGACACACACCTGGACAGTCGACACACACACACACCTGGACAGTCGACACACACACACACCTGGACAGTCGACACACACACACACACACACACACACACACACACACACACACCTGGACAGTCGACACACACACACACACACACACCTGGACAGTCGACACACACACACACACACACACACACACACACACACCTGGACAGTCGACACACACACACACACACCTGGACAGTCGACACACACACACACACACCTGGACAGTCGACACACACACACACACCTGGACAGTCGACACACACACACACCTGGACAGTCGACACACACACACACCTGGACAGTCGACACACACACACACCTGGACAGTCGACACACACACACACCTGGACAGTCGACACACACACACACCTGGACAGTCGACACACACACACACCTGGACAGTCGACACACACACACACACCTGGACAGTCGACACACACACACACCTGGACAGTCGACACACACACACACCTGGACAGTCGACACACACACACACCTGGACAGTCGACACACACACACACCTGGACAGTCGACACACACACCTGGACAGTCGACACACACACACACACACACACACCTGGACAGTCGACACACACACACCTGGACAGTCGACACACACACACCTGGACAGTCGACACACACACACACACACACCTGGACAGTCGACACACACACACACACACACACACACACACCTGGACAGTCGACACACACACACACACACACACACACCTGGACAGTCGACACACACACACACACACCTGGACAGTCGACACACACACCTGGACAGTCGACACACACACACCTGGACAGTCGACACACACACACACACCTGGACAGTCGACACACACACACACCTGGACAGTCGACACACACACACACACCTGGACAGTCGACACACACACACACACCTGGACAGTCGACACACACACACACCTGGACAGTCGACACACACACACACACCTGGACAGTCGACACACACCTGGACAGTCGACACACACACACACCTGGACAGTCGACACACACACACACCTGGACAGTCGACACACACACACACACACACACACACACACACACACACACACCTGGACAGTCGACACACACACACACCTGGACAGTCGACACACACACCTGGACAGTCGACACACACACACACACACCTGGACAGTCGACACACACACACACACACCTGGACAGTCGACACACACACACACACCTGGACAGTCGACACACACACACACACACACCTGGACAGTCGACACACACACACACACACACACACACCTGGACAGTCGACACACACACACACACACACACACCTGGACAGTCGACACACACACACACACACACACCTGGACAGTCGACACACACACCTGGACAGTCGACACACACACACACACCTGGACAGTCGACACACACACACACACCTGGACAGTCGACACACACACACACACCTGGACAGTCGACACACACACACACACACACACCTGGACAGTCGACACACACACACACACACCTGGACAGTCGACACACACCTGGACAGTCGACACACACCTGGACAGTCGACACACACACACACACACACCTGGACAGTCGACACACACACACACACACACCTGGACAGTCGACACACACACACACACACACACACACACACTTGGACAGTCGACACACACACACACACACCTGGACAGTCGACACACACCTGGACAGTCGACACACACCTGGACAGTCGACACACACACACACCTGGACAGTCGACCCACACACCTACATACCTGGACAGGTGAAGGTGGAGCATTGCGGGTGAGATTCGGGAGGCCCCCTGTATCCATGTTCTCTGGCCTGAAGGTATTGGAGACTAGGAAACAAAAATACTCCAATTAGCCCGGAATCCAGGAAAGGATATTCATGACACTTCGAGACTCAGACTTTGGCCCGACGCCAGGCAGGAAAAACAGGTTTATTGTGTCAGACGAGGAACCTGCAAGGAATGTATATACAGGTCGGGGAATTCCGAAACTTCACACCACTTCCTTATCGTCTCCAATGGTGTCTGCGCTGTGCAAGGCGGCCAATCACCTTCATACTATCACTTCTCAATTCCATTCAGCAACCCCCCCCCCCCCTTCTCACAGAGAACCGATCCCTCGCCTCCCTTCCCCCACACAAGTCTATAGAGAGCACTATGGTATATGTCAGAGATACATACATAGATATGAGCTGGGGCGATTTTTTTCCCTTAAAAAATCTGCGATTTTTTTTATATAAAAAAAAAAATTAATAAAAAAAACTTGATTTACGATTCGACTCAAGTTTTTTTTTGATGGACACCCCACCGGTCCTGTGGAGCTGCGGCCTTGTCCGGCCTCACGGACTAACCAGATGCCACGGCCTCGCCTAAAAACTCCTGCCCGCAGCTCCTCAGGACCGGCGCAGTGTCAGCGCCAGTCCTGGGGGACATAAAAAAATAAAAATAGATTTTGGCAAAATCTGAATCGATTTGACCTACCAACTCAATTTTTAAATCAAATCGATTTTTTGCACAGCCCTAATATATATATATATTAGGGCTGTGCAAAAAATCGATTTGATTAAAAAAAAAAAAAAAATCGAGTTGGTAGGTCAAATAAATTCAGATTTTGCCAAAAATCGATATTAATATATATATATAACAATAATAATAATAATAATAATAATGTGTGTGTGGGGGGGACGGGACATTAGAGTGTGAGCTCCTCTGGTACAGATAAAATGATGTGACTGGCTCAGTGATCCCTGTACAGCACTGCAGAATACAAATAATAAATATCTTAAAATAAATACTAAGCATAAACGTAAAAATAAATAAAATGTAATAATAAAAATATACAAAGATATTAAAAAAAAAAATTATATGATCTCTGTACATCACTGCAAAATAATACAAATACTGTAATAAAAACAAAGTATAAATCTAAAAATAAATAAAATATAAATACAATTTTAGAGATAGATAGAAAAATAAATAAAATGTATTATATATAAAATGTATAATACAATAAAATATACATATATAATACATTTTATTTATTTTTATATCTATATATAAAAATATAAATACATGTATCATTATATATATATATATATATATATATATATATATATATATATATATATATATATATATATATATATATATATATATACACATATATATATATACACACACACACACACACACACACACACACACACACACACACACACACACACACACACACACACACACACACACACACACACATATATATATATAGAGAGAGAGAAGAGCGAGAAAGAGAGAGCGCAAAGAGAGAGAGCGCAAAGAGAGAGAGCGCAAAGAGAGAGAGCGCAAAGAGAGAGAGAGCGCAAAGAGAGAGAGAGCGCAAAGAGAGAGAGAGAGAGAAGAGCGAGCGAGAGAGAGAGAGAAGAGCGAGCGAGAGAGAGAGAGAAGAGCGAGCGAGAGAGAGAGAGAAGAGCGAGCGAGAGAGAGAGAGAAGAGCGAGCGAGAGAGAGAGAGAAGAGCGAGCGAGAGAGAGAGAAGAGCGAGCGAGAGAGAGAGAAGAGCGAGCGAGAGAGAGAGCGAGAGAGAAAGAGCGAGAGAGAGAAGAGATTATAGAAGAGCGAATATATATATATATATATATATATATATATATATATATATATATATATATATATATATATATATATATATATATATATATCAAAATATTCAGCATTGAAGGTGATAATAAACAATCACCTGGCTTTGGATTGGGCCGGCTGGGGAGGGTTTTGGAGTGACGTTGATCCTCCAGGCCCGAAGCCACCAATTGCGACGGCCCCGGATAGATGCTGCTGTTGTACAAGTCTTGGGGTGTCAGCTTCGCCTGTTTGGCCCCCAGCAGGTAGAGGAATGCCGTGTCTCCGTCTCTCCGAATACCATAAGACATGACCGTCCGATCATCGGAGCACAGGCATTGGCCAATGATCCAGCGCTGAATACTGGGGTGGAACTGATAATCCTTGAAAATCTGAAAAGGCAGCAGAAGGGAGGTGGTCATGGATGCGGACTACGCTGCCCAGCGGACACTAGTAGGAAAACTCGCAAATAGAAATCACTGCCTTAAAAATATGGAACAGCAAGTACTGTGCCTTGAAAAAGTATTCATACCCCTTGAACGTTTCCACATTTTCTCATGTTACAACCAAAAACGTAAATGTATTTTATTGGGATTTTATGTGAGAGACACAAAGTGTCACATAATTGTGAAGTGGAAGGAAAATGATAAATGGTTTTCAATTTTTTTTTTACAAATAAATATGTGAAAAGTGTTGGGGGGAGGGGCATTTGTATTCAGCCCCCTTTACTCAGATAACTAAAATCTAGAGGAATCAATCGCCTTCAGAAGTCACCTGATTAGTAAATAGAGTCCCCCCTGTGAGTCATTTGATCTCAGTATAAATACAGCTGTTCTGTGAAGCCCTCAGAGGTTTGTTAGAGAGCCTTAGTGGACAAACAGCATAATGAAGGCAGAGGAACACACCAGACAGGTCAGGGATAAAGTTGTGGAGAAGTATAAAGCAGGGTTAGGTTATATAATAAAATCTCCCAAGCTTTGAGGATCTCACGGAGCTTCTGTTCAATCCATCATCGGAAAATGGAAAGAGTATGGCACAACTGCAAACCTACCAAGACATGGCCGTCCACCTAAACTGACCGGGCCGGGCAAGGAGAGCATTCATCAGAGAAGCAGCCAAGAGGCCCATGGTAACTCTGGAGGAGCTGCAGAGATCCACAGCTCAGGGGGGAGAATCTGTCCACAGGACAACTATTAGTGGTCTCTCCACAAATCTGCCCTTTATGGAAGAGTGACAAGAAGAAAGACATTGGAGAAAGAAAGTCATAAGAAGTCCTGTTTGTAGTTTGTGAGAAGCCATGTGGGGGAGGGGACACAGCAAACATGTGGGGGAGGGGACACAGCAAACATGTGGAAGAAGGGGCTCTGGTCACATGACACCAACATTTAACTTTTTGGCCTAAAAGCAAAACGCTATGTGTGGCGGAAAACCAACACTGCACATCACCCTGAACACACCATCCCCACTGTGAAACATGGTGGTGGCAGCATCTTGTGGTGGGGATGCTTTTCTTCAGCAGGGACAGGGAAGCTGGTCAGAGTTGATGGGAAGATGGATGGAGACAAATACAGGACAATCTTAGAAGAAAACCTGTTAGAGTCTGTAAAAGACTTGAGACCGGGGGGGGGGGGGGGGGGGGGGGGGGGGTTCACCTTCCAGCAGGACAACGACCCTAAAGTACAGCCAGAGCTACAATGGAATGGTTTACATCAAAGCCTATTCATGTGTTAGAATGGCCCAGTCACAGTCCAGACCTAAATCACATTGAGAATCTGTGGCAAGACTTGAAAATTGCTCATCACAGACGCTCTCCATCCAATCTGACAGAGCTTGAGATATTTTACAGAGAAGAAGAATGGGGCAGAAATGTTCCTCTCTAGATGTGCAAAGCTGGTAGAGACACCCCCAAAAAAACTTGTAGAGAAAGGGGGTTCTACAAAGTATTGACTCCGGGGGGCGCCATACAAATGCCCCCTCCCCCCCACACTTTTCACATATTTATTTGTATCATTTTCCTTCCACTTCACAATTATGTGACACTGTGTGTTGATCCATCACATAAAATCCCAATAAAATAAAATTTACATTTTTGGTTGCAACATTACAAAATGTGGAAAAATTCAAGGGGTATGAATACTTTTTCAAGGCACTGTATGTAAAAATGGGAAAAGACATCAAAAGTGACAGTAAATCTAATAGAGACACGTATGTTACATGTATGAAGGTGAAAATACATTCTCCTCTCAGGCACACAAAAAATTTAAATACAACAAAAGTCATTTTCGGGTAAAAGATGAGGTTACGCCGAGTAAATAGATAACCAACATGGCAAGCCTTAAAATGGCATGTGCCCGTAAAACAGTAACAAGCGTCGGTATCCTATATTTTACACACTTTAACCCCTTGCCGCCCGCAGCCTATTGACGGTGACAGAATGGCACTCCTGCGCGAATCGCCGTAGTTGTACGGCGAGCGCTTAAAAAAAAAAAAAAGAGCATAGGGGGCAGCCAATGTGTGTGTGTGGCTGGCGGCCGTGATGTCCGGCGGCTACCCGTGATTGGCTCCTGAGGAGGACAGAACGGTGATCTGCCCATGCAAATGGACAGATCTCTGCCCTGTCAGGGGCGAGGAGAGCGATCTGTTGTTCCTACTACTTAGGAACAACAATCGGTCTTCTCCACCAGGCAAGTCCCATCCTCCCCCCCACAGTTAGAAACACCTCCCTATGACACACATTTAACCCCTTGAATGCCCCCCCTAGTGTTAACCCCTTACCTGCCAGCAGGGGCAGACTGACCATTGAGTCACTCGGGCACTGCCCGAGGGCCCCATGCCTCTAGGGGGCCCCACAAGGGTTGCCAGGCTCAGTAAAACCAGGGACAGTATGTAAAAATCCCATAATCTTCTATTGCCCGGGGGGCCCCCATGAGTTGTCAGTCCGCCCCTGCCTGCCAGTGAAATTTATACAGTAATCCGTGGCTATTTTTTTAGCACTGTTCGCTGCATAATTGTCAATGGTCCCAAAACAGTGTAAAAAAAAAAAGTTGTCTGATCTGTCCGCTGCAATGTCGCAGTCCCGATTATAAAAAAAAAAAAAAAAAAAAAAAAAAAAAAAAAAAAAAAAAAAAAAATCGATGATCACCGTCATTTTTTTTTTTTAAATCAGATCTTTTTTATTTTTTATATACAAACAACACTGAGACAATACATAATATGTAGTTTCATATACAGGGAGTCCTCGAGTTCCGAATATCCGACTTGCGAACGACTCCTACTTACGGGAGGCTGCGTGGTCACTTTTCGACGGTGGGCACATTCGACGGGACCTTTTCGACGGACCATCGGAAAACGACGTATCTGCCGTTCTGCGCATGCTGTTCTGACTTTTGAACATATTTGGCTTAAGAACAAACCTACAGTCCCTAACCCGTTCGTAACTCGGGGACGGCCTGTATATAATTTTTTTAACATTTTTGTATGTCCTTTTGAATACCATGCATGTGTCTAGGTCTTATTAACCGCTTAAGGAGCGCCTCCTGCACATATACGTCGGCAGAATGGCACGGTTGGGCACAGGCACGTACCTGTACGTCCTCTCAGTGACATGCCGTGTGTAAAAACAGCTTCCCCGTTCTTCACTGTGGCGCCGTCATCGATTGTGTGTTCCCTAATATAGGGATACGCAATTGATGACGTCACACCTATAGCCCCGCCCCCCTACAGTTAGAAACACATATGAGGTCACACATAACCCCTTCAGCGCCCCCTTGTGGTTAACTCCCAAACTGCAATTGTCATTTTCACAGTAATCAGTGCATTTTTAACCACTTCCCGACGGCCGCCGGACGACGATATACGGCCGCAGGGTGGTTCTACTTCTCTGGGGGGCCGTCATTTGACGTCCGCCCCTTTCCGCGTTCCCCGCGCGCAGCGGGGAACTGCTGTGCTGGCCGTGTCCCTTGGACACAGCCAATCACAGATCGCCGTGAATGGCCAATCGGAGTGGCCGTTTCCTAGGCGATCTGTGCGGCCAATGAGAGATGATCTCATATGTTTACATATGAGATCATTTCTCATTGCCGGCTCTCACAGACAGCGGTGCTGTCAGGGAGAGAGGAGACCGATCTGTGTCCCTTGTACATAGAGACACAGATCGGTCACCCCCCCAGCCACCCCCCTTCCCCCACAGTTAGAACACAATACAGGTACACATTTAACCCCTTCCTCACCCCCTAGTGTTAACCCCTTTAATGCCAGTCACATTTATACAGTAATTGGTGCATATTTATAGCACTGATTGCTGTATAAATGTGAATGGCGCCAAAAATGTGTCAAAAGTGTCCGATGTGTCCGCCATGTCGCAGTCCCAATAAAAAAAAAATTAAAAATCGCCGCCATTACTAGTAAAAAAAAATAAAAATAATAATAATAAAAATAATAATAATAATAATAATTCTGTCCCATATTTTGTAAGCACTTATTGCGATTTTTTTTTTTTAACAAAAATATGTAGAAGAATACGTATCGACCTAAACTGAGAAAAAAAAATTGGAAAAAAAAAATTGGGCTATTTAATATAGCAACAAGTAAAAAATATTGAATTTTTTTTCAAAATTGTTGCTTTTTTTTGTTTATAGCGCAAAAAATAAAAACCGCAGAGGTGATCAAATACCATCAAAAGAAAGCTCTATTTGTTGGGAAAAAAAGGGCGTAAATTTTGTTTGGGAGCCACGTCGCATGACCGCGCAATTGTCAGTTAAAGCGACGCAGTGCCGGAAGCTGAAATTTCACCTGGGCAGGAGGGGGGTATATGTGCCCAGTATGGAAGTGGTTAATGCATTTTTTGCTGTGAAAATGACAATGGTCCCAAAAATGTGTTAAAATTGTCCGATGTGTCCGCCATAATGTCGCAGTCACGAAAAAAAAAAAAAAAAAAAAAACGCTGATCGCCGCCATTAGTAGTAAAAAAAAAAAAAAAAATTATAAAAATACAATAAAACTATCCACTATTTTGTAAACGCTATAAATTTTGCACAAACCAATCGATAAACGATTATTGCGATTTTTTTTACCAAAAATAGGTAGAATAATACGTATCGGCCTAAACTAAGGAAAAATAATTTTTTTATATATATTTTTGGGGGATATTTATTATAGCAAAAAGTAAAAAATATTGCATTTTTTTAAAAATTGTCGCTCTATTTTTGTTTATAGCGGAAAAACTAAAAACCGCAGAGGTGATCAAATACCACCAAAAGAAAGCTCTATTTGTGGGGAAAAAAGCACGTCAATTTTGTTTGGGAGCCACGTCGCACGACCGCGCAATTGTCTGTTAAAGCGACGCAGTGCCGAATTGCAAAAACTGGCCGGGTCCTTTAGCTGCCTAAAGGTCCGGGTCTAAAGTGGTTAAAGAATATATTTTTCCATATCCTCATTGTTTACTGTGCCATTAAAGTCTGACCTGGGGCTACCCCTAGGGTCCCACCCCCCCCCCTCTTTTTGTATTTCCATCGCTGTGACCAATCACAGCAGATCAAATGACAAAATTGTACACAATGGATGGCTTCCATTGATGAACCATTCCTTGCGTCGTATTGTGTTAATCTCTGTGATTGGTCACAGTGATCACATGGTACAGACAGGACCAACAACAGACCATCTGTACCATTGAATTAGCTTTGACCAATCGCAGCCAATCACAATACTGAATGTACGGATTTGATTAAGAAAAAAAACGGTTGCTTATAACAGTGAACCTCACTGGTATAAGCAATCATAGTGTGTAAAAAAATAAATAAAAAATCCTGATCACCTCCCCAGAGTAGTACAAGGTTACGAAGGCAACACTGTACTGCTCTGGTCATAGTGTGCAATAATAAAAAAAAAAAAAATATATAATAAATTATAAAATAATTTATTCTTTTTTTTATTTAAATAAAAACGAAAAATTCTATTTTTTTCCCCATTACTAAAATATTTTTAATATATATATATATATATATATATATATATATATATATATATATATATATAAAAAATTAAAAATATTTTAGAAATGGGGAAAAAAAAAATTAGAATTTTTTGTTTTTATTTAAATAACTATAAAAATAATTTATTCGTTTTTTTTTTTTTATTTATTATTTTTTGGTGTTTTTTTTTTTATTGCACACTATGACCAGAGCAGTACAGTGTTGCCATAATTTTTGTGTATATTATATATATATATATATATATATATATATATATATATATATATATATATATATATATATTAGTGCTGTCAGTTAAACGCGTTATTGACGGCGTTAACACAAACCCATGTTAACGCCGTCAATTTTTTTATCGCGCGATTAACGTTCGGGGGTTATACCGTTGTTTAGAGCGGGCGATCGGCTATCCAAACATAACAACCGATGCGGCTAAAAGCCGCTCGGTTGTTATGCCGGAGGGGACATCCCCCCCCTCCCGCCGCTCTGACCGGGCCTCCCGTCCCACCGGGAGACCCGATCCTCCATTCGCCGCGTTCTGTGTTCAGGCGGAGACTGACACTAAGCCGTAAGCGGCTTTGATTCAGTCTCCGCATTGAAACCACGGAAGCGGCGTCATGACGTCACTTCCGGGTTTCTCGGCTGCCAATGGCGCCGGATTTAAAAAAAAGTACACAGTATTCAGAATCGCCGTTTTCGGCGATCTGAATACTTTGAAGTGCAAAGGAGGGCTCGGAGGTCTTTTAGACCCCCGATCCCTCCATAAAGAGTACCTGTCACCACCTATTGCTGTCACAGGGGATGTTTACATTCCTTGTGACAGCAATAAAAGTGATCAAAATGTAAAAAAATAAAAAAACACAATTTAATATTATAAAAAAAATAAAAAAAAAATAAGAAAACAAAAAAAAAAATGTTTTAAAGGGTGAACCTCCTTAATCGCGCGATTAATCGTGAGTTAACTATGACATTAATGCGATTAATCGCGATTAGAAATTTTAATCGCTTGACAGCACTAATAGATAGATAGAGATATATATATATATATATATATATATATATATATATATATATATATATATATATATATATATATATATATATATATCTATATATCTATCTATCTATCTATCTATCTATCTATCAGTAGTCAGTGTCCCTGAGCACCGCCACACCAGTTATATGACAACTTTGCACTGCACTGGGGAAAGTATGTTTAAAAAATAAATAAATAAAAAAAGAAGGGGGTCATATGGGGATATGTGTACTGTCCTGGAAAAAAAAAAAAATGTTTTCCTTTATTTAGCCCAAAAAAATTATAAAAAAATAAAAAATTTCCAGTGGTGATCAAATACCATCAACAAAAAACATAAATAAAAATACAGTTATATTTGTGTGAAAAAATGATAAAAACTTCATATGGGTTAAGTGTTGTAATGTCAATACAATTGCCATTCAAAGCGCTGAAAGACAAAAATTGGCCTGAGCAGGAAGGGGGTGACTCCAAAGAGAACAAAGCAATGGGGGATGCAGCGGGTATATTCAGGGCAGTTAAACATGTGGCTGAATTACATGGAGTGCCAGTAGCGCCCCCCCCCCGACCACGCACTAACCTGCTGCTTCAGCATGGCTATGGTAGTGTGACCGTACACATATGTGGTGATATTCACAGAGGCCTTGGCGTCTTCCACTGCGACCTTCATGCTGCAGGGGAGAAGAGACGTTAGTACTCACAATGACCCGCCCACAACACCAGAAATATCTCTCCTCTTAAAAGCAGATATACATGTAAAATTTTATGTTTCTTGGCCTTGTCTTGTGCTGCCGGTGTAGCAGTTCATACACAGCCCTGGATTGAGCATCAACCCATTGTTTGTAATGGTAAGCGTGACCACATGACTGCACTGACCAATGGGAAGCACTTCTTTCTTCTGGAATACCTTCCTGGAAAAAAGAAACCTCAGATGCGCTTCTCATTGGTTAGCAGGGTCACATGGCTGCGCTGACCAATGGGGACATACCAGAGCGGTGTTGGCATTGTTGCTGCCTGTGGCAGAGCGTCAGATGGATGTGATTGGTGGCAGAAGGGGGAGGGACATGTTCACAATTGTCATTGCTCCGATTGGTTCACAGCGATCACAAGGCACAGAGCCGCTCTGAAAAGGCTCTGTGAATTGTGATCTAATGAAAACTAAATGCTCCAAAACCAGCAGGATAGCTCAGTCCTCTGCCAGTGTCCTCACTTGTGATTGTCAGCCCGTCCCCTCCCTCTGCCCTGACTACCCCCCAGGGCTCCGATGCAGGGGTTGGAAGGTCCCGGCTCAGTCCAACCAGGATCCTCAGCCATGGTGGGCCAGCGTTCAGCATCCTGCACTGATCGGGATCTCTGCTGCCATCTCCCGCCAGGAACTCTTCCCCTATGGGGAGTCCCGGTGGGACCACACTAAAAAGTGAGGCCAGCTGGATCTAGACTCTAGAGCAGGGGGTCTCAAAATTGACAGCCCTCCGGCTGTTGCAAAACTAAAAGTCCCATCATGCCTCTGCCTGTAGGAATCATGCTTGTATCTGTGAGCCTTGCAATGCATCATGGGACTTGTAGTTTCGCAACAGCTGGAGGGCCATCAGTTTGAGACCCCTGCTCTAGAGCAGTGGTCTCCAAACTGCGGCCCGGGGGCCAGATGTGGCCCTTTGCTTGATTTAATCCGGCCCTTGGGGTGCTTTTTTATTCATTGGCACCAATGATGGGGCAGAATTTCCTCCCAATGACGGGGCAGAATTTCCTCCCAATGACGGGGCAGAATTGCCTCCCAATGACGGGGCAGAATTGCCTCCCAATGACACCAATGACGGGGGAAAATTGCCTCCCAATGACACCAATGACGGGGTAGAATTTCCTCCCAATGACACCAATGATGGGGCAGAAATGCCTCCCAAAGATGGGGCAGAATTTCCTCCCAATGACACCATTGACGGGGCAGAATATCCTCCCAATGACACCATTGACGGGGCACAATTTCCTCCCAATGGCGGGGCACAATTTCCTCCCAATGATGGGGCACAATTTCCTCCCAATGACACCATTGATGGGGCAGAATTTCCTCCCATTGATGGGGCAGAATTTCCTCCCATTGATGGGGCAGAATTTCCTCCCATTGATGGGGCAGAATTTCCTCCCATTGATGGGGCAGAATTTCCTCCCATTGATGGGGCAGAATTTCCTCCCATTGATGGGGCAGAATTTCCTCCCATTGATGGGGCAGAATTTCCTCCCAATGATGGGGCAGAATTTCCTCCCAATGATGGGGCAGAATTTCCTCCCAATGATGGGGCAGAATTTCCTCCCAATGATGGGGCAGAATTTCCTCCCAATGATGGGGCAGAATTTCCTCCCAATGATGGGGCAGAATTTCCTCCCAATGATGGGGCAGAATTTCCTCCCAATGATGGGGCAGAATTTCCTCCCAATGATGGGGCAGAATTTCCTCCCATTGATGGGGCAGAATTTCCTCCCAATGACACCATTGATGGGGCAGAATTTCCTCCCAATGACACCATTGATGGGGCAGAATTTCCTCCCAATGATGGGGGCAGAATTTCCTCCCAATGATGGGGGCAGATGACACCATTGATGGGGTCCAACGACACCCCCTTGAAGTCTTAAGGACAGTAATCCGGCCCTTTGTTGAAAGTTTGGAGACCCCTGCCCTAGAGGGTGGACCACTGGTTGGCGACCGCTGGTCTAAAAGACCCTCAATGTCTCGCCAATGAATATAATGTAGGGCAGATCAGATGGCGCTGCATTCAAGTCTTCCACAGCCCGTATGACACGGCGAACCCGGAAGTCGCCTCGTTCTGGTGAGTAAACAGGAGGACAACGTAGAGACGCACTCACCAGATCTCGGATTTCGGGTAGCAGGTTGGTTTTAGCTGAATCTGAGTGGAAGCTCTGTACTTGGCCAACTCAGCCGCATAGTGCGCCGCCAGCTTCTGGTCTCCGCTCTCTATGCATCGGCTCAGCCGCGCCGTCAGCTCCTCTGAAAGAAAGAATAAAGAATTCAGAAGACGCTCTCTGCGGGTACATTCAGTAATGGAAACTTAAAAGTGGTTAAGAAACTGAGCGTGTGTGTGCTACAATCCCCTCCGTTATAGTAATGGATGTGCCCCAGTGTATTTTTTAACCACTTAAGACCCGGACCAAAAATGCAGGTAAAGGACCCGGCCAGTTTTAGCGATTCCGCACTGCGTCGATTTAACTGACAAATGCGCGGTCGTGCGACGTGGCTCCCAAACAAAATTGGCGTCCTTTTTATCCCACAAATAGAGCTTTCTTTTGGTGGTATTTGATCACCTCTGCGTTTTTTTTTTATTGCGCTATAATCAAAAATAGAGCGACAATTTTGAAAAAAAATGCAATATTTTTTACTTTTTGCTATAATAAATATCCCCCCCAAAAAAAAAAAATTATATATATATATATATATATATATAATATTTCCTCAGTTCAGGCCGATACGTATTCTTCTACCTATTTTTGGTAAAAAAAAAAAAAAATCACAATAAGCGTTTATCGATTGGTTTGCGCAAAATGTATAGCGTTTACAAAATAGGGGATAGTTTTATTGAATTTTAATAACTTTTTTTTTTTTTTTTTTACTACTAATGGCGGCGATCAGCGATTTTTTTTTGAGACTGCGACAATATGGCAGACACTTCGGACAATTTTGACACATTTTTGGGGCCATTGTCATTTTCACAGCAAAAAATGCATTAAAAATGCACTGATTACTGTGAAAATGACAATTGCAGTTTGGGAGTTAACCACTAGGGGGCGCTGAAGGGGTTAGGTGTGACCTCATATGCGTTTCTAACTGTAGAGGGGCGGGGCTGGACGTGTGACGTCATTGATCGTGTTTCCCTATATCAGGGAACACACGATCAATGACAGCGCCACAGTGAAGAACAGGGAAGCTGTGTTTACACTCACCTCTCCCAGTTCTTCATCTCCAGGGACCGATCGCGGGACAGCACAGGCGTTCTGCAGCACGCAGTGGCAAACAGAGATGCACATCTAAAGGGATGCCAGGATCATGTTCTTTCATTCACAGCTCTGGAGAAGCAGTACAGTGACTGATGCCATCTTATACCCACACATAAAATGCGAAAACCGATACCAGACAACCCCACCCCCTTCCGATACCAGATAACCCCGCCCCTCCACACACTTCAGACTTTCCGGGAAGGGTCAGAAGGTTTTCCTACCCCAGGAACGCACTGCACCGTTCAGGTTGGCGCACAGCCTCTCCACTTACCCTTAGTGCCCAGGTTGCCCATCAGGGAAAGGGGATCGGCCTCTGGTGAGAGGGGTTCTCCAACATTCGGGGGGCTCCTGGGTTTGGTGGGTAACGGCGGCTTCCTTCCGGACAAGTCCGTCTGACTTTTTGCGGCTGTGAAAAGGAAATTCTCAGATAACTAAAG
Organism: Rana temporaria; assembly: GCF_905171775.1. NCBI lineage: Eukaryota > Metazoa > Chordata > Amphibia > Anura > Ranidae > Rana > Rana temporaria. The sequence continues at coordinate 416,776,588 of NC_053493.1, read as the reverse complement.
ACAAATCACACTTCACTGGTCATCAGTCCTAGACAATTTCACAGATTCGTCTGTAGCCTTCAAGAGGGGAGAAGGACAGAGGAGTCACATGACCAGAGCAAAAAGATGGCCACTCCCCGTCTCTTCCAGGGATCGGTACAGAGCTTGTAGCCAAGTCACAGCCAACCCCTGCCTTGCACTGAGAGTTTCCTATTGGACAGCTGGGACACATGTCTAGGGGTACAAGGTTTCCAATGACAGGTTCTCTTTTACCTCCAACTCCTGTATCATCATCATCCCCAGACTCCGTGGAGGACTCGCCCTTCCTTGTCAGTATCTCCGGACAACGTACTCTTCTTTTCGCAATCAAAATCCCCGGCCTCCACCCGAAGCTTAGCCTTCCTTTCCCTTCTCTCATCCACAGAAAACTCACCCTTCCCCCCCCCCCCCCCATCCAAATCCCTAGAGGACTCGGATCAGTGGCCTCCTCCAGAAGACTCACTCTCCCCTATTACCATCCCTGGTCTTTCTGGAGGACTCACCCTTCTCTCCCCTACCATCATCCTTGGCCTCCCATTTAATACTCATCCTTCACTATCATCATGCTTGGCCTCCTTAAAGGACTCACTCTTGCCTCCCCCTATCATCAACATTGGCCTCAACCTTGACCTTTCAAGGAATACTCACCCACTGCGAATCATCCTCCTTGGCCTCCCCTGAAGGATTCATACTCCTCTATCATCATCTTTGGCCTCCCCCCAGAGGACTCACATTTCCTTCACCCAACATCAACAACCTTCGTCTCCCACAGAATACTCTCCCTCCGCTATCATTTTTGGCCTCCCTCAGAGGACTTGCCCTTCCCCAACATCATCTTCGGCCTCCCCTAGATGATTCAGGCTCCTCTATACTCATCTTTGTCATCCCCAAGTAGACTCACCTTGCCATCTCCTACCATCATCCTTGGTCTCCCTGAAGGACTCACCCTATAATTATCTCCGCCCCCCCCCGGGGACTCACCATCCCCCATCATCATCCTCAACCTCCCCGGGAAGACTCACGCTCCTCCATTCTCATCTTTGGCCTCCCTCAGAGTACTTACCCTTCCCCAACATCATCTTCGACCTCCCCTAGATGATTCAGGCTCCTCTATACTCATCTTTGTCATCCCCAAGTAGACTCACCTTCCCCTCTCCTAGCATCACCCTTGGTCTCCCTGAAGGACTCGCCCTATAATTATCCCCGGCCTCCCTCAGAGGACATACCCTTCCCCAGGATTCAGGCTCCTCTATACTCATCTTTGTCATCCCCAAGTAGACTCACATTCCCCTCTCCTAGCATCACCCTCGGTCTCCCTGAAGGACTCACTCTACCTATAGTTAACTCCGGCCTCCCCCGGGGGGACTCACGTTCCCCTATCATCATCCTCAAGCTCCCCCCGAGAAGACTCACCCTTCACGCTCCTCCATTCTCATCTTTGGCCTCCCCCTCCCTGGCCTCTCCTATCAACCTTGACCTCTAATTCAATACTCACCTTCCGCTATCATCATCATCATCCTTGGCCTCCCTTTGGAGGATTTACACTCCTCGTAACGAAACGTCCCACACTCTGCTTGAGTGCTTTCGTCATCTGCCGCTTCCTCCCAGTCTGAATCTAGATATCAGACATTCCAACCGCTAACAACCACAAAACAAGACGATACTCGTTTGATTGCTGAACATGGACTGTTTATTAGAACCAGAATACCAGTCTTGTATACAGTTGAGGAGGAGGTTCCCCCCTCATGCTCATATTACTCTAACAATACACCTGTAGCCAGAAACAAATTAACATGAGCTAATTAACTAATTCAGGGTTCAAAATGTCAAGTCCTGAGCTACTAGCCAGGCCTCAAGGCGTTTCCCAGGATTGCGGCGAGCTGCGGGCAAGATTTATTAGGCGAGGCCGTGGCTTCGGCCTAGCCCGCGGAGTGCCGGTCCTATAGGAAAAAAAAATCGATTTGGTCAAAACCAGAAACGATTTGCCCTCGCAACTCAATTCAAATAGAATTTTTTGTCTCCAGCCCTATCCTCATCTTTGGACTCCCCCAGCAGACTCACCATCACCCACTCCTACCTCCATCATCCCCAGCTTTCCTCAGAGGACTCGCCCTTCCCTCTCACCATCCTTAGCCTTCCTGAATAAAAGAGTCACCCTTCCCCATCTTCATCCTTGGATTCACACCCCTTTACAAATCATCCCCGGCCTTCCCGAATAAGAGTTACCCTTCCCCATCTTCATCCTTGGCCTCCCCTGGAGGATTCACACCCCTTTACAAATCATCCTTGGCCTTCCCAAAACACTCAACCTTTCATCCTTGGAGGACTCACCCTCCTCTATTACCACCCCCCGGCCTCCCTCAGCATACTCACCCTTCTGGGCCTCTCTGAGGGAGCTGCTCACCACCGTCCAAAACTTCTGGGCCTCCCGCTCATCATCGAAGTTGAAGGCCATGCAGGTAGTGGGATCCTCCAGGACGGTCAGCTGGTGACACAGCGCGGTCCTCAGATCATACGAGATGTCTCTCAGCTGGAACTCCCCGACAATCTGCAAGAGAACAAGAGAAGTCATCAACCATTCCACCCAGAACTTCAGTGTTTGGTGTACAGAGAAGACTCTTCTATCCCTCAGAGATCTTTGCACCGGATGTAATAGGAGAAGCGGGGACACCCAAAATCGGTGAGTGGGACACCGAAAACGCCCGGGTATGCAGGAGCAGAGCCGGGAATTACAGCAGGGAGATCTCACGTGAAGGCAAACTGTATAACAAGCTGAAACTCCACCGATAACTGCTGTTGGAAACACCTGGGTGACCCCGAGAGGAGAAGCAGTGAGGAGGAAGAGAAAGCAGAAGAGAGCTCCGCCGCAGCTTCCCCACCACAAACATGGACGCCGCCGCCCGAGAGGAGAACTTCTACTAAAGAGGAACTTCAACCAAAACTGAGTTTCTTGTTTTGGGTGAGGCGGGGGAAGGGAAGATGGTGTGTTCAACTTTAATTGCTGTCCCTGGAGGGGAGATCACAGGAAGTGAGAAGAGAACTCCGACATAGGAGGAGCACACTGGAAGCAATGACACCGCAATGTTCCCCCGCCATGACACCGCCACCACGTTCCCCCGCCGCCACGTTCCCCCGCCATGACACCGCCGCCACGTTCCCCCGCTATGACACCGCAATGTTCCCCCGCCATGACACCGCCACCACGTTCCCCCGCCGCCACGTTCCCCCGCCATGACACCGCCGCCACGTTCCCCCGCCATGACACCGCCGCCACGTTCCCCCGCCATGACACCGCCGCCACGTTCCCCCGCCATGACACAGCCGCCACGTTCCCCCGCCATGACACAGCCGCCACGTTCCCCCGCCATGACACCGCAATGTTCCCCCGCCACGTTCCCCCGCTATGACACCGCAATGTTCCCCCGCCATGACACCCCTGCCACGTTCCCCCGCCATGACACCGCCGCCAAGTTCCCCCGCCATGACACCGCAATGTTCCCCCGCCACGTTCCCCCGCTATGACACCGCAATGTTCCCCCGCCACGACACCTCAATGTTCCCCCGCCACGACACCGCCGCCACGTTCCCCCGCCACGACACCGCCGCCACGTTCCCCCGCCACGACACCGCCGCCACGTTCCCCCGCCACGACACCGCCGCCACGTTCCCCCGCCACGACACCGCCGCCACGTTCCCCCGCCACGTCCCCCCGCCATGACACCGCCGCCACGTCCCCCCGCCATGACACCGCCGCCACGTCCCCCCGCCATGACACCGCCGCCACGTCCCCCCGCCATGACACCGCCGCCACGTCCCCCCGCCATGACACCGCCGCCACGTCCCCCCGCCATGACACCGCCGCCACGTCCCCCCGCCATGACACCGCCGCCACGTCCCCCCGCCATGACACCGCCGCCACGTCCCCCCGCCATGACACAGCCGCCACGTCCCCCCGCCATGACACAGCCGCCACGTCCCCCCGCCATGACACAGCCGCCACGTCCCCCCGCCATGACACAGCCGCCACGTCCCCCCGCCATGACACAGCCGCCACGTCCCCCCGCCATGACACCGCCGCCACGTCCCCCCGCCATGACACAGCCGCCACGTCCCCCCGCCATGACACAGCCGCCACGTTCCCCCGCCATGACACAGCCGCCACGTCCCCCCGCCATGACACAGCCGCCACGTCCCCCCGCCATGACACAGCCGCCACGCCCCCCCGCCATGACACAGCCGCCACGTCCCCCCGCCATGACACAGCCGCCACGTCCCCCCGCCATGACACAGCCGCCACGTCCCCCCGCCATGACACCGCCGCCACGTCCCCCCGCCATGACACCGCCGCCACGTCCCCCCGCCGCCACGTTCCCCCGCTATGACACCGCAATGTTCCCCCGCCATGACACCTCAATGTTCCCCCGCCATGACACCGCCGCCGCGTTCCCCCGCCATGACACCGCCGCCGCGTTCCCCCGCCATGACACCGCCGCCGCGTTCCCCCGCCATGACACCGCCGCCGCGTTCCCCCGCCATGACACCGCCGCCGCGTTCCCCCGCCATGACACCGCCGCCACGTTCCCCCGCCATGACACCGCCGCCACGTTCCCCCGCCATGACACCGCCGCCACGTTCCCCCGCCATGACACCGCCGCCACGTTCCCCCGCCATGACACCGCCGCCACGTTCCCCCGCCATGACACCGCCGCCACGTTCCCCCGCCATGACAACGCAATGTTCCCCCGCCATGACACCGCCGCCACGTTCCCCCGCCACGTTCCCCCGCCATGACACCACCGGGGACACAGGGGCCCCCAGGACACACCTCCCCCACCACCGGGGACACAGGGGCCCCCAGGACACACCTCCCCCACCACCGGGGACACAGGGGCCCCCAGGACACACCTCCCCCACCACCGGGGACACAGGGGCCCCCAGGACACACCCCCCCCACCCCCGGGGACACAGGGGCCCCCAGGACACACCTCCCCCACCACCGGGGACACAGGGGCCCCCAGGACACACCTCCCCCACCACCGGGGACACAGGGGCCCCCAGGACACACCTCCCCCACCACCGGGGACACAGGGGCCCCCAGGACACACCCCCCCCACCACCGGGGACACAGGGGCCCCCAGGACACACCCCCCCCCCACCACCAGGGACACAGGGGCCCCCCAGGACACACACCCCCCCCCCCCACCACCAGAGACACAGGGGCCCCCAGGACACACCCCCCCCCCCCCACCGCAAGGGACACAGGGGCCCCCAGGACACACCCACCCCCACCACAAGACAGAGGGGCCCCCAGGACACACACACACACCCCACCACCAGGGACACAGGGGCCCCCAGGGCACACCTCCCCCCCACCACCAGGGACACAGGGGCCCCCAGGACACACCCCACCGGGGACACAGGGGCCCCCAGGACACACCCCCCCCCCCACCGGGGACACAGGGGCCCCCAGGACACACCTCCCCCCCACCGGGGACACAGGGGCCCCCAGGACACACACACCCCCACCACCAGGGACACAGGGGCCCCCAGGACACACCTCCCCCCACCGGGGACACAGGGGCCCCCAGGACACACCCCCCCCACCACCAGGGACACAGGGGCCCACAGGACACACACCCCCCCACCACCAGGGACACAGGGGCCCCCAGGACACACACACCCCCACCACGAGACACAGGGGCCCCCAGGACACACACCCCCCCCCACCACCGGGGACACAGGGGCCCCCAGGACACACACACACACACACCCCCCCCCACCAGGGACACAGGGGCCCCCAGGACACACACCCCCACCACCACCAGGGACACAGGGGCCCCCAGGACACACACACCCCCACCACGAGACACAGGGGCCCCCAGGACACACACACCCCCACCACCAGGGACACAGGGGCCCCCAGGACACACACACCCCCACCACGAGACACAGGGGCCCCCAGGACACACACCCCCCCCACCACCGGGGACACAGGGGCCCCCAGGACACACCCCCCCCCCACCACCGGGGACACAGGGGCCCCCAGGACACACACACACACACACCCCCCCCCACCACGAGACACAGGGGCCCCCAGGACACACACACCCCCACCACGAGACACAGGGGCCCCCAGGACACACACACACCCCCCACCGGGGACACAAGGGCCCCCAGGACACACACACACACACACACCCCCCCCCACCAGGGACACAGGGGCCCCCAGGACACACACCCCCACCACCACCAGGGACACAGGGGCCCCCAGGACACACACACCCACCACCAGGGACACAGGGGCCCCCAGGACACCCCCCCCCCCCACCAGAGACACAGGGGCCCCCAGGACACACACACACCCACCACCAGAGACACAGGGGCCCCCAGGACACACCTCCCCCCACCGGGGACACAGGGGCCCCCAGGACACCCCCCCCCCACCACCAGGGACACAGGGGCCCCCAGGACACACACCCCCCCACCACCAGGGACACAGGGGCCCCCAGGACACACACACCCCCACCACGAGACACAGGGGCCCCCAGGACACACACCCCCCCACCACCGGGGACACAGGGGCCCCCAGGACACACACACACACACACACCCCCACCAGGGACACAGGGGCCCCCAGGACACACACCCCCACCACCACCAGGGACACAGGGGCCCCCAGGACACACACACCCACCACCAGGGACACAGGGGCCCCCAGGACACACACACACACACACACACACCCCCCCACCAGGGACACAGGGGCCCCCAGGACACACACCCCCACCACCACCAGGGACACAGGGGCCCCCAGGACACACCCCCCCCCACCAGAGACACAGGGGCCCCCAGGACACACACACACCCACCACCAGAGACACAGGGGCCCCCAGGACACACACACCCACCACCAGGGACACAGGGGCCCCCAGGACACACCCCCCCCACCAGAGACACAGGGGCCCCCAGGACACACACACACCCCCACCAGAGACACAGGGGCCCCCAGGACACACACACCCCACCACCACCAGGGACACAGGGGCCCCCAGGACACACACACCCCCACCAGGGACACAGGGGCCCCCAGGACACACCCCCCCCCCCCCCACCAGAGACACGGGGCCCCCAGGACACACCTCCCCCCCAACCAGGGACACAGGGCCCCCAGGACACCCCCCCCCCCCCACTCACCGTGTTGAGGGTCGGCCCGCGGGCCGGGTTGCGGACAGCCAGGCGGAAGTCTCCGGGGTTCTCGGGCTCCACACTGAGTTGTAATTGAAGTTCCTCCCGAGAGTCCCCCGCCCCCTCCCGCCAGGCCAAGACCGACACCAGCACTGTGGGCAGAGGCTGAGAGGGGCCCCCACCCGCCATTATCGTCCTTTGGGGCCCCCTGTGATCGGCTGACAGACCGGACACTTCCGGATCCCGGGAGAAACACGGCGACACCCACCGGACACAGCGCGGTACTACACCGTCCGTCCACTACAATGGCGGAGACTATGGATCGCCGCCAGAGAGGGAGGGAGCGCCACCTGCCGGACTCACTCAGCACTGCACCCCCTACTGTACATTAGACAGACATCACATGGGTATGTGCGCGCCACCTGCCGGACACACTCAGCACTGCACCCCCCTACTGTACATTAGACAGACATCACATGGGTATGTGCGCGCCACCTGCCGGCCACAGCGCGGTACTACACCACCATCTGCTGATCACACTTTGTACTACAGACCAATACGATACAACAGGGGATATCAAAGAGAGAGTGTGAGCGCCACTTGCCGGCCACAATGCGGTACTGCAACCCCCATATACATATAGTGCAATGACTACTACTACGGAACACTACCTGAGATTGTTAGAGCGCCACCTACAATTCATATCCGGTACTGCACCCCTCTTTCTGTGCCTAGACAGAATATATCATGATAATAAATACTGACAAAAGTAAAAAATAAATAATTAATTATTAAATAATAAATGCAAATGTTAACTAAAAAACATAATACATTAAATTAAATAAAAACTAAAAAATATACAATACAGAAATAACAAATACAAATTATTAATAATATAAACAATTAATAATAATAAATAAAATGTAAAAAATAATAATACATAAATCACCAATCATAATAAATAATAAAACAATATATAAATGAATACATAATAAATAAAATATTAATAAATAATACAAAGATAACAAATAAATAATAAACAATTTATTTAATAATAATAATAATAATAATAATAATAATAATAAATACAATTTAAAAATAATAAATACAAATAAAATGTAATAACATAACATAAATATTAATAATAATAATAATAATAATATGCAAAATTAATAATATATAAAATGTAAAGAAAAGAATAACCAATAATACAAAATACAAATAATAAAAAATAATAAATTAATAAACAATAGATAATAAACAAAATATTAAATAATACACAGATAACGAATAAAAAATAACAAATAAATCATATAATAATAAAAAATACAATTTAAAAAATAAATGAAAATAAAATGTAATAACAGTACATAAATATTATAATAAAAACGAATTAATAACACTATATAACATTTAAATATGAATAAATAACCAATAATAAAAAATATTAAATTAATAAACAATAAATAATAAACATAATATAAAAAAATACACAGGTAACGAATAAATAATAACAAATAAATCATATAATAATAAAAAATACAATTTAAAAAATAATAAATAAAAATAAAATGTAATAACAGTACATAAATATTATAATAATAAAACGAATTATTAATACTATATAACATTTAAATATGAATAAATAACCAATAACACTAAATACAAATAATACAAAATAATAAATTAATAAACAATAAATAATAAACAAAATATTAAATAATACACAGATAACAAAAAATAAAAAAATATGTATCATATATAATGATGATGATGATGATGATAATAATAATAATAATAATAATAATAATAATAATAAATACAATTTTAGAAAATAACAAACAAAAAATGAAATATAAAAAACAGTACATAAATAATAAATACATACCAATAATCATAAATAAAATTTGATAAATAATAATACATAAATAACCAATCATAATAAAAAAAACTATCCAAAACTATAAATGAATAAACAATAAATAATAAACAAGATATTAAATAAATAATACACAGATAACAATTAAATACAAATAAATCAATCAAATATAATAATAATAATAATAATAATAATAATAATAATAATAATAATAATAATAATAATAATAATAATAATGGTAACAATAAAAATAATATTAATAAAAAAATAAAATTTAAAAAAATGATAAATAAAAGTAAAAGTAAAACAGTACATCAATAATACATAAATATTAATAATAAAAACAATAATAATACAATTTAATAAATATTAAAAAATAAATAACCAATACAGATAATAAATAATAATAAACGAATAAACAATAAATACAATATACCCATATACAAATGCAAATACATATTAAATATATAAACATTACGCAGATAGCAAAAAAATAATAACAAATGCTTAATAAAAATAAATATATTAGGGAATAATAATGAATAAATAAAAAATAAATAATGACAGAATATATCACTGCCCACCGCTGACTACATGTTGGCACCCTATACGGTCCTATGAAGGGTACTTTGTACCATCTGTTGGTCACACCCGGTACTGCACCCCCTCTTCAGTACACAAATTGATATTATTATGTCTCTAGGTGGGAGCGCCACTTGCCGGCTACATGGGGGTACTGCACCTCTATACAGTTCTATCACAGCGAAGGAGATCGCCACCTCTCGGATACACCCGGTACTGCACCCAGGGCTGCTGTTAGAAATCATGGGGCCCCGTACAGACTACCTGACGGGGCCCCCTTTAATCCCGCCCTCAACCCCACCCCAGGCCCCTCCTCCCCACCTCTGCAGATTTCTCACCATTTACATATGCACACACAATCATTATGGCTTATCAGTACAGGGGGACAGAGACGGTTTAATTTTTTTTTTTTTTTTCAATTTTATTTTATTAACAAAAAATGTTTTCACTGTGTCTTTCATTTTTTTTATATCTCTTTTATTGCTATCAGAAGTAATGAACAACATCCCTAGTTATAGCATGGGGCAGTGACAGGTCCCCTTTATGGAGAGATCTGGCGTCTATTAGACCCCATATCTATCCTCTGGCCTCCAAAGCATCTGATCAAACCCAGATCGGTTTGATCAGTTGCTTGTTCAAGCCGGTAATTGTTCCTGGTTTCTGACAGCACACAGTGGGAGGAACTACATCAGTTCTACTCACTGTGTCCCAGGAACTTGATGCTGCTGCTCACAGGACCCGATTGCATTGGAGAGCCCAGCAAAGGTGGTGGCGTGATGGTGGTGGAACCCCCTTCCACTGACTGTAAAAGTAATCCAAGGGCTTTTTAACCAGTAAGATTACTTTTTACTGTGTGCAGAATCGCTGGAGCTAAAAGATTATATCTTGATCATCGCTGTAGCGATGATCAAGATATCACCCTTACAATCCAGCAATGTACCAGTACATCGCTGGACAGGAAGTGGTTAAATGCATGTGTAAAGCAACATCTCACTGCATCTTCACCAGCATTATGAAAATCACACAGGCAGCACACAGCATGTGTTCTGTCATGGATCTGTCAGTGTCAAATGGCTTTTGGGTTCTGACTTTGGCTGTACTGTGGGTTACAAACTTTAACCCAGTACAGCCATAACAAAGTAAGCACCCAACAGCAATATGACACTGTGACAGATCATCACAGAGCACATGCTGCCTCTGTAAGTATCATAATTCTAAATAAACATACTGTAACTTGCCATGCTGTGTGTAAGCCATACACAGTGAGGAGTCTATCCTCTGTGCTCCACTCACTGTGTGCTCTGCAGCCATGGTGCTCAGGTTCTTTCTCCCTTGTCAGCCTCATCTAAGTCTCGGCAGTCTGCACTCTGCACATGAGGAGTTGAGGACAGGAGGCGGAGTGCAGCATCGTATCACTCCACCAGGGAAGGTAGTGAGCAGCAGTGGCCGGGACTAATTAAAAAGCAGAGTAATGTGCTGTACAGTGTTATGTACATCCGCCCGAAATACAAGAAATAGTCCCACCACTGCACTCACATCCTGGGCCCCTCTGATGACCTGATGGGGCCCAGGAATGTGTAATTACAGCCCCTTCCCTTAGCAAGTAGTAGCGGGGGAAGGACTTGAAGTTTAGAAAGCTGTATTCTTTTTAATAGACAGAAATTAACTGTAAAGTTGTCCGGGCCCCCCTGTGGAGCTGCTGGGGTCCGGGCCCGGTACAACAGGGCTGCCTGTACTGCCCTATCAGCGGCCCTGACTGCACCCCCTATACACTACATAAGCTATTTCAGTAAGTGAGCGGGCGCCACCTGCTGGAAGAAGCTAAAACTGCACTTCCTGAAGTAGCACAAAGAAGAATACTATAGAATAGAATGTAAAGGATCCTTCGTTGTACTCATTAGAATTGTCATCGTGCTGTAAAGGGGGTGCAGTACCGCATGGTGGCCACAGTAGAGGTGGCGCTCGACTATCAGCTGGTGATCTTCTTATACTGTACAGGTCACCAGCTGAGCTGATAGTCGAGCGCCACCTCTACTGTGGCCACCATGCGGTACTGCACCTTCTGACAAGAGATAAACAGAGCGTCACCTGCTGGCTACACTAGGTACTGCGCCCCATCTGCCGATATAGCAGATAGAAGGAGGGCCATCTGCCGACCAAATCCGGTACTGCACGCCAGAATCACTTCCTGACAGCGCCACCTGCCGGCCATACCGGCCACTGCGCCCCATAGACGAGACTTTCATTTCCCTCCACCAATGAGGAAGGGGATTCCAGATGATGTCATCGGTGAGCGGCTCCTGGGAGCCTGACTGGAGGTGGGTGTGAGGCCGAGGGGCCCCTGAGGGCCTGTCATGATAGGAATGCCTTCATTTTGGGCTAAGCATGCAGCCAGTGAAGTCTTAGGACCCCCCCAGGGCAGTGAGGAAGAATCAGTCTCCTTAGTTATGTGGTGACAACTTCTCTAATAACCACCAGAGCAGCTTCCAGCGGAGGCTTTGCCCCTGGGTCAGCAGGGGTCGTAGTGTTCTCACCCCAAAAAGGAACCCCCCCGACTCAGATCTTCTGCATGTGAGTGACGACCCCCCGGAACTGTCCATCGTCTGACCCCCTGACTCAAAGCCTCCGCAGGTAAGTGACAAACCCAGAACCGCGCAACCCCCCCAGACTCAGAGCCTTTGCGGGTGAGTGACGACCCCGGAACCGTCCATCATCCGACCCTCCCCCCTCACTCAGATCCTCCGCGGGAGAGTGACGACCCTGGAACCGTCCATCATCCGACCCTCCCCCCTCACTTAGATCCTCCGCAGGTAAGTGACGACCCCAGAACCGCGCAACCCCCCCAGACTCAGAGCCTTTGCAGGTGAGTGACGACCCCCCGGAACTGTCCATCGTCTGTAAGTGACGACCCCAGAACTTTGCGACTCCCCCCCGACTCAAAGCCTTTGCGAGTGAGTGACGACCCCAGAACCGTCCATCATCCGACCCTCCCCCCTCGACGACCCCGAACCATCCGACCCCTCCGACTCAGATCCTTTGCGGGTGAGTGACGACCCCGGAACCGCGCAACCCCCCCAGACTCAGAGCCTTTGCGGGTGACTGACGACCCCGGAACCGTCTGTCATCCGACCCTCCCCCCTCACTAAGATCCTCCGCGTGTGAGTGACGACCCCGAACCATCCGACCCCTCCGACTCAGATCCTCCGCGGGAGAGTGACGACCCCCCGGAACTGTCCATCGTCTGACCCCCCTGACTCAAAGCCTCCGCAGGTAAGTGATGACCCCAGAACTTTGCGACCTCCCCCCCGACTCAGATCCTCCGCGGGAGAGTGACGACCCCCCGGAACTGTCCATCGTCTGACCCCCCTGACTCAAAGCCTCCGCAGGTAAGTGACGACCCCAGAACTTTGCGACCCCCCCCCCCCCCCGACTCAGAGCCTTTGCGGGGGAGTGACGACCCCAGAACCGTCCATCATCCGACCCCCTCACTCAGATCCTCCGCGGGAGAGTGACGACCCGGGAACTGTCCATCGTCTGACCCCCTGACTCAAAGCCTCCGCAGGTAAGTGACGACCCCAGAACTTTGCGCCCCCCCCCCCCGACTCAGAGCCTTTGCGGGTGAGTGACGACCCCGGAACCGTCCATCATCCGACCCTCCCCCCTCACTAAGATCCTCCGCGGGAGAGTGACGGCCGCAGAACCGCGCAACCCCTCCAGACTCGGAGCCTTTGCGGGTGAGTGATGACCCTGGAACTATCCATCGTCCGACCCCCCCGCCCCCCACCCCAGACTCGGAGCTTTCATGGGTGAGTGACGACCCTAGAACCGTCCATCGCCTGACCCCCCGACCCTGAGCCTTCGAGGGTGAGTGATGACCCTGGTACCCCTCCATCGTCCGACCCCCTGACTCAGATCCTCCGTGGGTGAGTGACGAGTGATGACCCTGGAACCCTCCATCGTCTGGCCCCCCTGATTTAGATTTTCCGCGGGTGACTGACGACCCCGGAACCGTCAGACCCCCCTGACTCTGACCGCCGGCTCAGATTCTCTGCAGGTGAGTGACAACCCTGCAACCGTCCGACCCCCCCCCCCCCCAACTCAGATCCTCTGCGGGTGAGTGGCGACCTCAAAACTGTCCGACCCCCCCGACTCAGATACTCCGGGGGTGAGTGACACCCCCCCCCCGACTCATCCTTTGCAGGTGAATGATGTCCCCGGAACTGTCCAACCCCCTCGACTCAGATCCTCCGCGTGTGAGTGACGACCCCGAACCATCCGACCCCTCCGACTCAGATCCTCCGTTGGTAAGAGACGACCCCAGAACCATCCCACCTCCTGACTCAGATGCTCTGCAGGTGAGTGACGACCCCAAAACCGTCTGACCCCCAACTTAGACCCTCCGTAGGTGAGCGACAACCTCGGAACTGTCCGACAACCTGACTCAGATACTCCGCGGGTGAGTGACGACCCCGAACCATCCGACCCCCTCCGACTCAGATCCTCCGCAGGTAAGTGATGACCCCAGAACCGTGCAATCCCCCCCCCCCCCCCGACTCAGATCCTCCGTGGGTGAGTGACGACCTCGGAACTGTCCATTATCTGACCCCCCGACTCAGAGCCTCCGCGTGTGAGTGACGCCCCCGAACCATCCGACCCCCTCCGACTCAGATCCTCCGCAGGTAAGTGATGACCCCAGAACCCTGCAATCCCCCCCCCCCCCCCGACTCAGATCCTCTGTGGGTGAGTGACGACCTCGGAACTGTCCATTATCTGACCCCCCGACTCAGATCCTCTGTGGGTGAGTGACGACCCCGGAACCGTCTGACCTCCCCGACTCAGATCCTCTGCGGGTGAGTGACGGCCCCGGAACCATCCAACGTCTGACTCCCTGACTCAGAGCCTCTGGGGGAGAGTGACGACCCCGGAACCATCCATCATTTGACCCCCCTGGCACAGACTCTGTGCCTATAAGTGATGGCTCTGGACCCGACGTGATTGATGCCCAGACGAGCACGTCTTTGCGGTGCATTAATGCGGCGATAGGACGGACCAGTGGGCTCCAGGCAGGTTTGGGGCGCTGAATCCACCTTCCTAGACTTTTGTTACAGAATTGGTAAACTGTCGCTCCTGTAATGAGAGCAGAATGGAGACTGATCTTCTGGAAATACCAGTTTCCTGGCTGCCATGCTGAGCCCCTGACCACAACAGAAAAAAGTATTCGGCCCTTACTGGCTGCTTGCTTGTTCCAGGCCGGTGACTCGTGAAGCGTTGGAGGCAGAGGATGGGAGGGACATCCAGGCTGGTATTTTCAGGTGGTCTCCATGACTGATATCCTTCATGTCTGAGCGCTATAGGGTAGATTCATAAAGAAGTTACGCTGGCGTATCTATTGATACGTCGCGTAACTTCTAGGATGCTCCGGCGTATCTTTTTTCTGTATTCAGAAAACAAGATACGCCGGAATTTGGCTAAGATCCGACTGGCGTAAGTCTCTTACGCCGTCGTATCTTAGTTGCATATTTACGCTGGCCGCTAGGTGGCGCTTCCGTCGATTTACGCGAGGAATATGCAAATGAGCTGGATACGCCGATTCAGAAACGTACGTATGGACGTCGGGCCAGCGTTTGAATTTTCCGTCGATTGCGTAAGTCGTTCACGAATAGGGCTGTGCGTAATTTACGTTCAAGTCGAAAGCAATGGCTTTTTGTGGGTTCATTTGGAGCATGCGCACTGGGTTACGTTCACGGACGGCGCATGCGCCGTTAGTCTAAAACGTCATTTATGTGGGGTCATGTTTTATTTGCATAAAACACGCCCACCTCTTCACAATTTGAATTAGGAGCGCTAACGCCGGCAGATTTACGCTACGCTCCCGTAACTTAGGGCGCAGGTTCTTGGTGAATACAGAACCTGCCTCACTAAGTTACGGCGGCGTAGTGTATCTGAGATACGTTACGGCGGGGGTAGCATATCTGAGATACGCTACGCCCGCAGAAATTTACGCGAATCTACCCCTTTGTGTTTTTTGTCTTTCCAGGGACGGGGATAATGGGGGCGGAGCCATGCTTTCGCTGGTATACATCTGTGCACAGAAGGTGGTGAGTGACCACGCCTCCCTCCGCCGGGCGCTGGGCTCCATCCCTCGCGAGCTCTACCCGCCGCTCTTCACTGCCGCCTTCCTGGGGGGGAAGACCCTGGTGCTGCAGGACCTGGTGCAGCGATGGCCCTTCCCCATCCTCCGCTTCCAGGAGCTTCTAGGAGTCCGCCCCGGCCAGATCCACCTCCATTTCACCTGGGAGTCCACGCAGACCGTCATACTGGGCATCGTGGCTTACCTGGGCGACGCAATCAGCCGAGACAACTGGGGGAGTAAGGAAAGGTAACTGACTAATCCTACAGGAGGAGGAATGAGACTCCGGGGGGAGGGGGGGAGCCGGGGGAGGGTCTGGTGGGCTGAGTCACATAGAGATCTCCACATCAGAATCACCGGAGAAACCTGAACCAGGGGAGTCAGCATTGCCATTGATGGTCTTCTGAAAATTACGTTTCTCGGGCGCAAACAAAAAAAAAAGAAAACAATTGCAGCCTCATTGTGCCCATCATACACAGCTACTGTGCCCATCAATTGCAGCCACTGTGCCATCAATTGTCGCCACTGGGCCATGCCATCAAACGCAGCCACTGTGCCAATCAACTGTCACCACTGTGCCCATCAATTGTTGTCACCACTGTGCCATGCCAAATGCAGCCACTGTGCCATGCCATCAAACTTTACCACTGTGCCCATGAATTGTTGTCACCATTGTGCCCATGAATTGTTGTCACCACTGTGCCCATCAATTGCTGTCACCACTGTGCCCATCAATTGTACTCGCCACTGTGCCCTGTAAAATGCCCCCTCCCCATTTCAGCCCGGTGATCTGCCGTGCTGGTTCCAGCTATCGTGGAAGTTCCAGCGCATGCGCAAGCTGATGTGCTGAGATGGTTCCAGCTATCGGGAAAGTTCCTTCAAGGACTGCGCAGGTGCAAACTTGCTGACGGAAATCCCCGAACCGCGGCCGGCATCCAGGGCGACGTGGATTTCGAGGTAAGTGGCCAGTCGCTCCGCTCGCTCGGCCTCCTGGCTCTTTTTTTAACATCCTCCAATCCACGCGGATGTTAAAGAATGAGCCTGGATGCCGGGCGAGGTTCGGGGATTTCCGTCGGGAAGTTTGCGCCTACGCAATCAGTGAAGGAACTTCCCCGTTAGGGGAACATTGAGGACAAGTCACCGGCACTTACCTTTTTGGGGTCAGCCGTCCCTCCATGTCTTCTCCCGCCCTCGATGACGCTTCAGCTAATCAGGTTACCAGAACCGGTGAACCTGATTGGCTGAGACGCCTGTCAGTCTTATACAAGGAGCGCATCCCTAGTGCGTTCCTTGTATAAGCTTCCGGGACCCGAGGGCTGTACTCGGAAAAGCCTATCAGAGCCGTTGTCTCTGATAGGCACTTCCATACAGCCAACCAGCTGCCGTTATTGAGATGGCCGGACATGAGCGCCCACCATCTGAATAGAACAGCGCGGCAGCGGCGATAATAACATAGATTTGTGCAATGCATGAATCTATGTTATTAGACTCAGTGGCGGTGGGAGCCAGAGGGGGCGGCGCTCCAGTGCCCTCTATGGACGAACCGCCACTGCCTTAAAACCTTTTTCTTGGAATCCATTGGGGACAACAGGAACAGGTTATACTGCCGCCTGAAATCCCACCCTCTACCCAGCATGCTTCAGGTTTGTGAGCAAGCAGTACTAAGGCCTAAAAACATGGGGGTGGGGGTGACCTGTGGACCACAATGGACTCCAAGAAAAAGTTTTTATGTCGAGTACAAAAATCCTGAAGAACACAGAGACTCTGAGACCAGCAGAGGCCGCCAGGGAGCAGTCCAACTGAGGAATAGGCAAGAGCAGGGTTTGACAAATTTGCTTGGAATCTAGGAGCCAGCTAAAAAAAGTAAGGAGCCAAAAAACGCGCCCCGTCCCGCCGAGCTCGCACGCAGAAGCGAACGCAGACGTGAGCAGCGCCCGCATATGTAAACGGTGTTCAAACCACACATGTGAGGTATCGCCACGATCGTTAGAGCGAGAGCAATAATTCTAGCCCTAGACCTCCTCTGTAACTCAAAACATGCAACCTGTAGAATTTTTTTTAAAATTCGCCTATGGAGATTTTAAAGGGTAAAAGTTTGTCGCAATTTTTAAGCGTGACATGTTGGGTATCAATTTACTCGGCGTAACATCATCTTTCACAATATAAAAAAAATTGGGATAACTTTACTGTTGTCTTATTTTTTTTATTAAAAAAAGTGTATTTTTTCCACCAAAAAAGTGCGCTTGTAAGACCACTGCGCAATTACGGTGTGACAGAAAGTATTGCAACGATCGCGATTTTATTCTCTAGGGTGTTAGGATAAAAAATATATACCCTGTTTCCCCAAAAAAAAGACCTACCCTGAAAATAAGACCTAGCGTTATTTTCCAGGAGGGCTGCAATATAAGCCCTACCCCAAAAATAAGCCCTAGTTAAAAATACTTGTAAAATCCTATAATCCACTCTATTACAGTATTATATAATGTACAATGTATGTGTTTCTGTAATATAATTGCGGGGAAGAGAGCTCAGGCGGGTCACAGAAGTGCAGAGCGGCGCTATAACAAATGTATTTGGCACAATTATATTACAGAAACGCACACATTGTAAATTATATAATGCTGTAATAGAGTGGATTATAGGATTTTACAAGCATTTTAACTCAGTTCACAATGGGGGATTCCTGACAGACAGGGAGGGAGAGGGGGAGAGAAGACCGCACATTACATGGTAAGACCTAGCCCGAAAATAAGCCCTACTGTGTCTTTTGTTGGCATAATTAATATAAGACCCGGACTTATTTTCGGGGAAACACGGTATAATGTTTGGGGGTTCTAATTAGAGGGAAGGAGATGGCAGTGAAAAAAGTGAAAAATTACACATTAGAACTGCTGTTTTACTTGTAATGCCAACGGCCACCACCAGATGGCGCCAGCTCACAGAAGGAAGCCTGGGACTTCACAAGGCCGCAAAGCCGCGGCCTCAATTACCGGCCGTCGCGGGCCCGCCGCAATCACGCGGCAGGGGAGGTGGGCATGCGCGGAGACACAGGATCCTGTGCCTCCGTGCGCCCCCACCTCCCCCGCTGCGTGATCTCGGCGGGGCCGCGACGGCCGGTAATTGAGGCCGCGGCCTCAATTACCGGCAGGCGCGGGCGCCAGGTCACAATTTCTTGTCGCAATTGCGACCTGGCACCCGGATTTTGTCGAGCCCTTGGCAAGAGCCAATAACAGATCCAAGACAAATGTGGAACTCAGAAGTAATTTGGAAGTATATGAAATTCCAATATTGGAATCAGAGTGATCTCCATTACATCATCAATGCTGGGGGTTATTATTGCACTCCCTGACACCAGTGCTTGTGGTTATTATTGTGGTCACTGAATCCAATGCTGGCAGTTATTATTGCACTCACTGACACCAATTTTTGGGATTATTACTCTTGTCTATGACACTAATGTTGGGGGTTATTATTGCACTCACTGACTCAAATGCTGTTTTTTTTTTTTTTAACTCACTGACACCAATGTTGGAGGTTATTATTGCACTCAGTGACACCAATACTGGGGGTTATTATTGCACTCACTGACGCCAATGCTGGGGGTTATTACTGAACTCAGTGACACCAATGCTGGGGGTTATTATTGCACTCACTGACACCAATGCTGGGGGTTATTACTGAACTCAGTGACACCAATGCTGGGGGTTATTATTGCACTCACTGACGCCAATGCTGGGGGTTATTACTGAACTCAGTGACACCAATGCTGGGGGTTATTATTGCACTCACTGACACCAATGCTGGGGGTTATTACTGAACTCAGTGACACCAATGCTGGGGGTTATTATTGCACTAACTGACACCAATACTGGGGGTTATTACTGAACTCAGTGACACCAATGCTGGGGGGATATTATTGAACTCAGTGACACCAGTGCTGGGGGTTATTATTGCACTCACTGACACCAATACTGGGGGTTATTATTGCACTCACTGACACCAATACTGGGGGTTATTATTGCACTCACTGACACCAATGCTGGGGGTTATTATTGCACTCACTGACACCAATACTGGGGGTTATTATTGCACTCACTGACACCAATGCTGGGGGTTATTATTACACTCACTGACACCAATGCTGGGGGATTATTATTGCACTCACTGACACCAGTGCTGGGGGTTATTATTGCACTCACTGACACCAATACCGGGGGTTATTATTACACTCACTGACACCAATGCTGGGGGGTTATTATTGCACTCACTGACACCAGTGCTGGGGGTTATTACTGAACTCAGTGACACCAATGCTGGGGGTTATTACTGAACTCAGTGACACCAATGCTGGGGGTTATTATTGAACTCACTGACACCAATACTGGGGGATTATTATTACACTCACTGACACCAATACTGGGGGTTATTATTGCACTCACTGACACCAATGCTGGGGGATTATTATTGCACTCACTGACACCAATGCTGGGGGTTATTATTGCACTCACTGACACCAATGCTGGGGGTTATTATTGAACTGAGTGACACCAATACTGGGGGTTATTATTGCACTCACTGACACCAATGCTGGGGGTTATTATTACACTCACTGACACCAATGCTGGGGGTTATTGCACTCACTGACACCAATACTGGGGGTTATTATTACACTCACTGACACCAATGCTGGGGGTTATTATTACACTCACTGACACCAATGCTGGGGGTTATTGCACTCACTGACACCAATACTGGGGGTTATTATTACACTCACTGACACCAATACTGGGGGATTATTATTACACTCACTGACACCAATACTGGGGGTTATTATTACACTCACTGACACCAATACTGGGGGTTATTGCACTCACTGACACCAATACTGGGGGTTATTGCACTCACTGACACCAATACTGGGGGTTATTATTGCACTCACTGACACCAATACTGGGGGTTATTGCACTCACTGACACCAATACTGGGGGTTATTATTACACTCACTGACACCAATACTGGGGGTTATTATTGAACTCAGTGACACCAATACCGGGGGTTATTATTGAACTCAGTGACACCAATACCGGGGGTTATTATTACACTCACTGACACCAATGCTGGGGGTTATTATTACACTCACTGACACCAATACTGGGGGTTATTATTGCACTCACTGACACCAATGCTGGGGGTTATTATTGCACTCACTGACACCAATACTGGGGGTTATTATTGCACTCACTGACACCAATACTGGGGGTTATTATTGCACTCACTGACACCAATACTGGGGGTTATTATTGTACTCACTGACACCAATACTGGGGGTTATTATTGCACTCACTGACACCAATACTGGGGGTTATTATTACACTCACTGACACCAATACTGGGGGTTATTATTGAACTCAGTGACACCAATACCGGGGGTTATTATTACACTCACTGACACCAATGCTGGGGGTTATTATTACACTCACTGACACCAATACTGGGGGTTATTATTGCACTCACTGACACCAATGCTGGGGGTTATTATTGCACTCACTGACACCAATACTGGGGGTTATTATTGCACTCACTGACACCAATACTGGGGGTTATTATTGCACTCACTGACACCAATACTGGGGGTTATTATTGTACTCACTGACACCAATACTGGGGGTTATTATTGTACTCACTGACACCAATACTGGGGGTTATTATTGCACTCACTGACACCAATACTGGGGGTTATTATTGTACTCACTGACACCAATACTGGGGGTTATTTCTGAACTCAGTGACACCAATGCTGGGGGTTATTATTGAACTCAGTGACACCAATGCTGGGGGTTATTATTGGTTGGCTTATGCTTTTTCCTATTCTCCAGTCCTCCTTTTTAATATTAGAACCTTAAAGGCGCACTCCCCCTTGAACTGATATTGGCTCATGTTTTGCAGGTAACGGAGGTTGGGTTTGTATTTTCTGCTGCACTCATAACGATATTTCTCTCTTGTTGCGCAGGGGGCGGCGGCTGCGTCTCCTGGACATGACGGGCACCCACAATTCCATCCTGGAACAAAGCCCCGGCACGAAGAGCACGTTGTCCCGCACGGTGACCCTGGCCAAGGCGTGTATTGAGCTCTCCAGGAGACGCCGCAGCGAAGCCACGCAAGCGGCAAAGAGGAGGCGGGGACACGGAAATTCTGCACTGGTCCCGCCCAATCCCCTGGACTCTGTCTATGTGGAAGTGCGGGTGGACCTCTTTGTAAACAGCACGTCCTACTCCGTCCTGCGGGAGGCGCTCCAGGCGAGCGTCCACGGCCCGATGCGCCTGCGGTGCCGCGACCTGCGGGCCAAGGAGCTGTCCCTGCAGAGGACAGTGGCGCTGCTGGAGCTCCTGGAACCGGCGGGGGTGCGCCAGATCGACCTCAGCTTCAACAACCTCGGCCTGGAGGGCCTCAACGCCCTCCTGCCCGCCATGGCGAAATTCAGCTCCCTGCGCAGCCTCAAGCTGCCGTACAGCAACGTGGACGTCCGCCGCCTGACCCCCGACATGGAGGACGCCTTGAGGAAATTCGCCGCGCTGGTCGGACAGCTGAAATCCCTGAAGGAGCTGAACCTCGGATCGTCCCGCCTGTCCGGGCGGCTGCGGCAGGTGTTGGGGTATCTTCAGAAACAATATGGCTTCCCTTAACCCTTTCTCTGCCAACGACGTAACCTTAACGCCATGTACCCGCCCACCTTGTGATAGCAAAAAAATTCAAAAACTATCCAAAAATGTTTTAAAAAAAAAATACAGATGCTCCCAAATTATTCTTCGAGATCTCTGCATGCAGGAAAAATAGAGAGACTGTGGCAATGCTTGCTCCTGCCTGCAGCAGGTTGATGACATCGCCTCAGCCTAGGCAAAGTCACTGACTGCAGCTCAAGGCTGTCTTTTAAACCACTTCCCATCCGGTGTATGTATTTCAGCCCCGGAAGATTTTACCCCTTTAATGACCAGAGCATTTTTTGCGATACGGCACTGCGTCGCTTTAACTGACAATTGCGCAGTCGTGCGACGTGGCTCCCAAACAAAATTGATGTCCTTTTTTATTATCACAAATAGAGATTTTTTTTTGGTGGTATTTGATCACCTCTGCGGTTTTTATTTTTTGCGCTATAAACAAAATTAGAGCGACAATTTTGAAAAAAAAAACAATATTAGCCAGATTCAGGTAGAGATACGCCGTCGTAACTCCGAATCTGCGCCGTCGTATATTTAAGCCTATTCTCAAATTGAGATACACTTAAATGTAGCTAAGATACGACCGCCGGCGCCGTCGTATCTTGGCTGTCTGTTTACGCTGGCCGCTAGGGGCGTGTACGCTGATTTACGCCTAGAATGCGTAAATCAGCGAGATACGCCTATTCACAAACGTACGCTTGCCCGTTGCAGTAAAGATACGGCGTTTACGTAAGGCGTTTTCAGGCGTAAAGATAAACCACCAAAAAGATGGCGCAGCCAATGTTAAGTATGGACGTCGGAACCGCGTCGAATTTGACATTTTTACATCGTTTGCGTAAGTCGTCCGTGAATTGGGCTGGCCGTAATTTACGTTCACGTCGAAACCAATGAGTCTTTGTGGCATAATTTGGAGCATGCGCAGTGGGTTACGTCCACGGACGGCGCATGCGCCGTACGTTCAAAACGTCAATTACGTGGGGTCATTAGCATAAAACACGCCCACCTCCTCCCAATTTGAATTAGGCGCGCTTACGCCGGCATTTACGCTACACCGCCGTAACTTGGTACGCAAGTGCTTTGTAACTTGCGGCGGCGTAACGTAAATTACATACGCTACGCCCGCACAACTTTAAGCCGCCGTACGTGAATCTGGCCATACGTTTTTACTTTTTGCTATAATAAATATCCCCCAAAAATATATAAAAAAACAAATCTCTTCCTCAGTTTAGGCCGATATGTATTCTTCTACCTATTTTTGGTAAAAAAAAAAAAATAAACGCAATAAGCGTATATTGATTGGTTTGCGCAAAAGTTATAGCGTTTACAAAATAGGGGATAGTTTTATGGCATTTTTTTTTACTAGTAATAACGGTGATCAGTGGTGTTTTTTTTTTCTTCAGGATTGCGGCAGACAGATCAGACACCTTTGACGCTATTTTGGGACCATTGTCATTTTTACAGCGATCAGTGCTTTAAAAATGCACTGATTACTGTGTAAATGACACTGGCAGGGAAGGGGTTAACTACTAGGGGGTGAGGAAGGGGTTAAGTGTTTTTTTTTTTTTTTCTAGTAATGGCGGTGATGAGTATTTTTTATTTATTTTTTTCAGGACTGCGACATTGTGGTGGACAACATCGGGCGATTTTGACGCGATTTTCGGGACCATTGGCATTTATACAGCGCTCAGAGCTAAAAATAGACACTGATTACTGTATAAATGTCACTGGCAGGGAAGGAGTTAAACACTAGGGGGCGAGGAGCGGTGTATACAGCGCTCCCGCACCGCCCCAAAGACGCTGCTTCCAGGACTTTTTTTCCCCGCTCCTGCAAGCGCACCGCCCCAGTGTGAGAACACTCGGGCTTGAGAGGCGCTTTACAGGTGCTATTATTAGCGCTAAAATGCCTGTGCATTTTTTTTTTTTTTTTTAAGCACTGATCACTGTATTGGTGTCACTGGACCCCCAAAAAGTGTCACTTGGTGTCCGATCTGTCCGCCGCAATGTCGCGGTCCCGCTATAAGTCACTGATCGCTGCCATTACTAGTAAAAATAAAAATATCCCATGGTTTGTAGACATTATAACTTTTGCGCAAACCAATCAATATACGCTTATTGTTTTTTTTGTTTTGTTTTTTTTTACCAAAAATATGTAGCGGAATACATATTGGCCTAAATTGATGAAGAAATTAGATTCAGCCTTTATGGCTAAATGTGTGCAAAAAAGATGAAAAAACAGCTCTGGAAGCAAAAGGGTTAGGTAGCAAGTGGGAGAAGGTGGGCGGGGAGACATAAAGGTGGATGAGGACACATAAAGGTGGACGAGGTCACATAAAGGTGGGCAGGACACATAAAGATGGGCAGGGACACATAAGGGTGGGCACATAAAGGTGGGCGGGGACACATAAAGGTGGGCAGGGACACATAAAGGTGGGCGGGGACACAAAGTTGGGCGGGGACACATAAAGGGGGGTCAGGGACACATAAAGGTGGGCGGGGACACAAAGGTGGACGAGGTCACATAAAGGTGGGCAGGGACACATAAAGGTGGGCAGGGACACAAAGTTGGGCAGGGACACATAAAGGTGGGCGGGGACACAAAGTTGGGCGGGGACACATAAAGGGGGGTCAGGGACACATAAAGGTGGGCGGGGACACAAAGGTGGACGAGGTCACATAAAGGTGGGCAGGGACAAATAAAGGTGGACGAGGACATATAAAGATGGGCAGGGACACATAAAGATGGCCGGGGACACATAAAGGTGGGTGGGGACACATAAAGGTGGGCGGGAACACATAAAGGTGGGTGGGGACACATAAAGGTGGGCGGGAACACATAAAGGTGGACGGGGATACATAAAGGTGGGTGAAGACACATAAAGGTGGGCGGGGACACAAAGGTGGACGAGGTCACATAAAGGTGGGCAGGGACAAATAAAGATGGGCAGGGACACATAAAGGTGGGTGGGAGACACATAAAGATGGACCAGGACAATAAAGATGGACCAGGACACATAAAGGTGGACGAGGACACAAAGGTGGGCGGGACACATAAAGGTGGGCGGGGACAGAGTAGGAATGATGGAAGATAGATCTCACTATTGGATAGGAACACAGGATATCGGACTCCACCTATACATATAACTTCTTGAGTGAATTGCTCCTGAACTCTGTGTGTGGTAATTCTGTGTGCACCTTTTTCTTTTCTCAGGGGCATCCAAGAGCCGCTGGAGAGTCTGGAATTGGCGTTCTGTTTCCTCCTCCCGCCGGATTTGTATTTTTTGACTCAGAGTCTCCACGCCCCCGCCCTGAAGAAGGTGGACCTGAGCGGGACCAACCTCTCGGAGCTCCTCCTCCCCCCCTTGCAGCAGCTGCTGGCCGCCGCCTCCTCCTCCCTCCTCCACCTGGACGTCATGGAGTGCCGTCTCACTGACTCCGCCCTGTCGGCGCTGGCGCCCGCCCTCTGGCGCTGCTCCCGCCTGCGGTACCTGGGACTCTTCAGTAACCCCTTATCCTCCCAGGGACTGAGGACTCTCCTTCAGAACTGCCTGAGGCTCCGGGAGCTCCGATTGGTGGTCTACCCGTACCCCGTGGACTGTTGCGGCGAGGGCCCGGATTGGGGGGATTTTTACGGAGCGCCGACAGACGGATTCATTGACCAACAGAAGCTGGCGCGGTTCTCGGCAGAGCTGCAGGAGACGCTGGCGAGGGTGGAGCGGACGGACGTTGTGTGGACGACGGATTTGTGTCTTCACCGGAACCTGGACTACCTCAACCTCTAGTGCCGGCAGTCGCCGAAATACGGACTTGGGGGCCCAATCCTCTGGATATGGACGCAGAAGTGGAAGGGCCATTTTTTTTTTTGGTTATGGGTGCAGAAGTGGAACGGACATTTTTTTGGGGGGGGGGTTATGGGTGCAGAAGTGGAATGGACATTTTTTGGGGGGTTATGGGTGCAGAAGTGGAACGGACATTTTTTTGGGGGGGGGGGGTTATGGGTGCAGAAGTAGAACGGCCATTTTTTGGGGGGGGGGTTATGGGTGCAGAAGTGGAATGGACATTTTTGGGGGGGGGGGGGTTATGGGTGCAGAAGTGGAATGGACATTTTTTTTGGGGGGGGGGGGGTTATGGGTGCAAAAGTGGAACAGACATTTTTTTTGGGGGGGTTATGGGTGCAGAAGTGGAACGGACATTTTTTTTTTTTGGTTATGGGTGCAGAAGTGGAATGGCTATTATTTGGGGGGGGGGGGGGGTTATGGGTGCAGAAGTGGAATGGCAATTTTTTTTTGGGGGGGGGGGGTTATGGGTGCAGAAGTGGAACGGCCATTTTTTGGGGGGAGATTATGGGTGCAGAAGTGGAACGGCCATTTTTTGGGGGGGTTATGGGTGCAGAAGTGGAACGGCCATTTTTTGGGGGGGGTTTATGGGTGCAGAAGTGGAATGGACATTTTTTGGGGGGGTTATGGGTGCAGAAGTGGAACGGCCATTTTTTGGGGGGTTATGGGTGCAGAAGTGGAACGGCCATTTTTTGGGGGGTTATGGGTGCAGAAGTGGAATGGACATTTTTTTTGGGGGGGGGGGTTATGGGTGCAGAAGTGGAACGGCCATTTTTTGGGGGGGGTTATGGGTGCAGAAGTGGAACGGCCATTTTTGGGGGGGGGTTATGGGTGCAGAAGTGGAACGGACATTTTTTGGGGGGGGGGTTATGGGTGCAGAAGTGAAACGGCCATCTTTTATTTGGTTATGGGGGGGGAGCAGGGAAAGTTTTATTGATGTCTGTAGCCCTATTAGGGGAATGTTTTTCCCCTCACTTCCTGTTTTGGCCGACACCCAAAAAATCTCTCATACCATAAAAAAAAATCATCCTGGCTCCGCCCACAACTGAAATCATTGGCTATTTCTCACTACAGAAGCCATATGTGGTTATATTTTGTATGAATATTTGCATATTTTTTTTCTACGCACAGTGATCTGATATCGTTGTAACTTTAATTCAGAATAAAGTTTTATTCTTTCAAGATATTATCTGCAGCGAGAAAATCCTCTTTTCCTAATGAAAGTTGAAATTGAATCCGCTTTTATTGTGTCTTCCTTGGTCCTTCCCCTCCCCCATATATTTTTGGGGGATATTTATTATAGAAAAAAGTAAAAAATATTGCTTTTTTTTTTCAAAATCGTCGCTCTATTTTTGTTTATAGCGCAAAAAAAATAAAAACCGCAGAGGTGATCAAATACCACCAAAAGAAAGCTCTATTTGTGGGGAACAAAGAACGCAAATTTAGTTTGGGAGCCACGTCGCACGACCGCGCAATTGTCAGTTAAAGCGACGCAGCGCCGAATCGCAAAAAGTGCTCTGGTCAGGAAGGGGGGGAAACTTCCGGGGCTGAAGTGGTTAAAAGCCTTCACGTAATAATACCTCACTGTTTGCGTGCGTGCGGGACTGACGTGCGCATTGGTTTTTGTGCTCTACAACAGGAAGACGGGGGGCACTTTATTTTATTTTTTTACACTGTTGGTTTAATTTTTTTTTTTTTTTATCACTTTTATTGCTAATAGGTAGTGACAGGTCCTCTCTAAGGACAGATCGGGGGTCTCTAAGTCCCTCCCCTGCCCTTGAAAGCATTCAAAATGGCAAAGAAACGGCGCCTTTGACATTTGCGTAAACTGGAAGTCATGTGATCCCTTGCGGATTCCTATAATGGAGAGCCAAATGAAAGGCGATCCCGGCTTTGCTTGGCTGTCTGGGCGGACATAGCGGTCGGTGGCTCGGGGTCAAGAGAGCCACGGACGGCGGAAGGGGAGGGGAGAAGTCCCCTCCCTCTGCATGTAATAGCAATCAGGTGGCTAGTTTTTTTTTTTTTTTTAAATCAGATCCTTTTTTTATTTTTCTATGCAAATAACATATACAGACAAATGATACAAACAAAACACAACCCACCTCCGTACTACTTTCAAGAGCTCTCAGCCCTAATGCAGGCAGTGGGAGGGGTTATGCAAATATCAAAAGTCTGGAAGAAGTGGGTGTTCCTAGGCAGGCTATATGTATATATATATATATATATATATATATATATATATATATATATATATATATATATATATATATATATATTTTTACCAAAAAGTTATTTTTGCAAAAAGAACATTTTATTTTGTGTCCAAAACCTTTTTTTTGCAAAAAAATAACAAAAAATACTTTTGCAAAAAAATTATATATTTTTGCAAATTTTTTTTGCAAAAAAGAAGAAAATTTAATTTTTTTACTAAAAAACACTGTATATGTTTGCGAGAAAAAAAAATGTATTTTTACCAAAAAAAAAACAAAAAAAAAAAGAAAATTCAATGTTTTGGCCAAAACTTTATTTTTGCAGAAGAAAATGTTGTTTTTTAAAAAAAACTAAATATGTTTTACCATTCTGCTAATTTTTTTGTGAATTAGTTCTGCTTGTTTTCAAAAGTAAAATAAAAATACTTTTGCTAAAAAATAATTATATATATATATATATATATATATATATATATATATATATATATATATATATATATATATATGTATATATATAAAATATACACACTGTGGGCCAGATCCACGTAGCGCAGCGCTTTTTTCCGTCCGGCGTAGCTTATCTCAGATACACTACGCCGCCGTAACTTACAGCGCATTTCCCGTATCCACAAAGAATTTGCGCCGTAAGTTACGGCGGCGTAGTGTAAATGTGTCGGAGTAAGGGCGCGCAATTCAAATGGCTAAGTTGTGGGCGTGTTTTATGTTAATACGTCTTGACCCGACGTAAATGATGTTTTTTTTTTAACGGCGCATGCGCCGTCCGTGGGGGTATCCCAGTGCGCATGCTCCAAATTAACCCGCAACAAGCCAATGCTTTCGACGTGAACGTCATTCTACGCAAAGCCCTATTCACGAACGTTTTACGCAAACGACGGAAAATTCGACGCTGGCCCGACGTCCATACTTAACATAGGATACGCCTCATATAGCAGGGGTAACGTTACGCTGAAAAAAGCCTTACGAAAAATGTGCCGGCCGAACGTACGTTCTGAGAATCGGCGTATCAAGCTAATTTGCATACACTTACGCGGAAATCAACGGAAGCGCCACCTAGCGGCCAGCGTAAATATGCACCTAAGATCCGACGGCGTACTAAGACGTTACGTCAGTCGGATCTAGCCCACATTCAGGCGTATCTTGTTTTGTGGATACAAAACAAAGATACCACGGCGCATCCTAGAAGTTACGTTGGCGTATCAAGAGATACGCCAACGTAACTTCTTTGTGGATCTGGCCCTGTATATGTTTGCGAGGAAATTTTTTTTTATTTTTACCAAAAAAAAAAAAAGAAAATTACATTTTTTGGCCAAAACGTTATTTTTGCAAAAAGAAGAAAATTTTGGGCCCGATTCACAGAAAAAGTACACCGGAGTATCTGCTGATACTCCGGCGTACCTTCAAATTTGCCGCGTCGTATCTTTATTTGTAATTCACAAACAAGATACGACGGCATTTGGCTAAGATCCGACAGGCGTACGGCTTCGTACGCCTTTGGATCTTAGGATGCAATACTTCGACCGCCGCTGGGTGGAGTTATGCAAATTAGCTTTTACGGCGATCCACGAAGGTACGCGCGTTCGTTACGTCGTCGCTAGTCGTCTTTTCGCGTCGCAAAGTTACGGCTGCTATTTAGGTGGTGTAACAATAGACAGCCCATGTTAAAGTATGGCCGTCGTTCCCGCGTCGAATTTAAATTTGTTTTTTTTGCGTAAGTCGTCCGGGAATACGAAAGTACGTTACCCACGTCGCCATTCAAAACATTACGTCGGGGCGACGTCATTTCGCGCAAAGCACGGCGGGAAATTTCTAAACGGAGCATGCGCAGTACGTTCAGCGCGGGAACGCGCCTAATTTAAATGGTACACGCCCCATTTGAATTAGGCGAGCTTGCGCCGGACGGCTTTACGTTACACCGCCGTAAGTTTACACGCAAGTGCTTTGTGAATCAGGCACTTGCGCTGAAAACTTGCGGCGGTGTAACGTAAAGACGATACGTTACGCCGCCACAGATATCTGTGAATCTGGCCCTTTATTTAAAAAAAAAAAATAAAAAATATGTTTTAACATTCTGCTAAATTCTTTGTGAATTAGTACTGTTTGTTTGCAAAAAAGAAATAAAATGCTTTTGCAAAAAAAAAAAAAAGTATGTTTTTGCAAAAAAATATTTATTTTTACCAATATGTTTTTTAAGAAGAACATTTAATTTTTTAACTAAAAAGTTATTTTTGCAAAAAGAAGAAAATTATATTTTTGAACTAAAAAAAAAAGATATATATATATATATATGTATACATACACCCACACGCTGTATATGTCTGCGAGAAAAATATAAATGTATTTTTACCAAAAAAAAATATGAAAATTTATTTTTTTGACCAAAACTTTATTTTTGCAAAAAGAAGACATTTTTTTTTTAAAAAACAAAATATGTTTTAACATTCTGCTAAATTCTTTGTAAATTAGTTCTGCTTGTTTTCAAAAATAAAATTAAAAATACTTTTGCTAAAAAATATATTTTTGCTAAAAAATAATATATATATTAAAATGTTAAATGTTTTAACATTCTGCTAAATTCTTTGTGAATTAGTTCTGCTTGTTTTCAAAAAAATAAATAAAAAATATATATATTATATATATATATATATATATATATATATATATATATATATATATATATATATATATATATATAAAATATACACAGTGTATATGTTTGCAAAAAAATATGAGGTTTATTTTTTTTACTAAAAAGTTTTTTTTGCTAAAAGAAGAAAATGTTATTTTTGAAAAAGAAAATGTTTTAACACTCTGCTAAATTCTTTGTGAATTAGTACTGCTTGTTTGCAAAAAATAAATAAAAAATGCTTTTGCAAAAAAAAAAAGTCTATTTTTGCAAAAAAATATTTATTTTTACCAATATGTTTTTTAAGAAGAACATTTAATTTTTTAACTAAAAAGTTATTTTTGCAAAAAGAAGAAAATTATATTTTTGAAAAAAAAAAAATATGTTTTAACAAAACCTTTGTGAATTAGTACTGAAAGCTTGCCCTCAAATATTGTATGTTGGTGCAAAAAGAAAAAAGTATCATGGACAGGACTCAATGGTGCAGCTGTGTCTAGTAACCAATCAGCTTCCAGGTTTTATTTTCAAAGCTTTATTGAACAAGCTGAAGTAAGAAGCTGATTGGCTCCCATGCACAGCTGCACCCGATTCTGAGTGCTCCAGTTTTAGTAATACCCCTCCCCCCATAAGTAATGACAAAGTTACGTCCGAATCAAACGTAACAATCGCTCTGCTCCATGTAAGGTGTTCGGGTGTCAGAGCTGAAGAGGTCAGGCGACGCCCCCCTCTGCTGGTCACGTGACCCCACACAACATCATCACATCACCCATGTGGCCAGTCACATGACCCGGAAGTCTTCCTGGGTCCTCCCCCCTCTGGAATGCAGCATGTGTTTTATATATTTCCTGCAGAGTGGTTGTCGGTTGCATAAGACATCTGTGCATGGTGGAGGTGAGTGCTCTGATTTTTCGATTGTAAGCTCCATGACTTCCTATTCCTTATTGTATTTCTTTATATTGTAAAGTGCTGTGCAAACTGTTGGCGCTGTATAAAAATAATCGTAATGTTTGCTGGTTGGAGTCGCTGCGTTTTCTCGCCTTTGCTTGGGTTTTGTCATGTTAGGCGAATGTTTAGCGATCGATTTTATGTGCAGGTGAGCAAAAGTTCTTTGATGTTTATTGTGAGCGATCGCCGTCCGTCTTCTGCTAGTACAGCTCACGTGTGGCCGCTCTGGAATCGCAGAACAGCGAGCGTTTTGGATCCTATTCATCTTAAACTGTACCCCAAACGCAGCGCGATCTTTCCAGCTTGACGAAACGCGAGCGTAAAATCGTTTAGGACCCATTTGTACTTGGCGATTTTGCTACGATTCCAAAATCTCGCAGAAATTCGCAAAATGCATGCGTTTGGGTGCTATGCAGTGTGACAGAATCGTGCGCCAAAACGCGCCTTTGAACAATCGCGTGAAGCTTGTCGCCCCCCCCCCCCGAGCCCTCACTCGCATT
The DNA here is from genome assembly GCF_905171775.1 of Rana temporaria. Taxonomy (NCBI): domain Eukaryota; kingdom Metazoa; phylum Chordata; class Amphibia; order Anura; family Ranidae; genus Rana; species Rana temporaria. The sequence continues at coordinate 416,743,946 of NC_053493.1, read as the reverse complement.
GAACGCGGCTTTGAAATCGTGCGACTTCATCTGAAATCGCACAATTTCAAAGCCACATTTTAGTGCTTTTTTTTTTTTTTTTGCGACTTGAAAGCTTCTTGTGCGGCTTAATGCACAGATGTCTATTGAAGTTGCTTCCGAAATCCCCAAAAGTAGTGCAGGAACTCTTTTTGCAAATCGGTGCGGCGCTGCAAAGCCGGTGCCGCACTGATTGGAACTGTGCCATTGCCAGCAATGCGACTTTGCTATGCGATTTGACTTGCCAAATCACTTCAATGGGAACCAAGGGCTATTTAGGCTGCATTCACTTTTTTTTTTTTTTTCTTTGTGTGGCAGGAACGCACGTGAGTTGCACATCAGAGGGACCATTCGCTTCGATGGGCTGCCCTATGCGCGTTTGTCACCCAAAAAAAGTTCCTGCTCTTCTTCGGAAGGCGCAGCAGAATCGCATAGCGTTTGGGGTGCCAGTAGCCCCCAGTTCACACCGACCACAGCTTTTGAAATCGCACTACTTCAGCATGATTTCAAAGCCGCCGGTCAGTGCGATTTTCATGTGCGGCTTGCCAACATCTGTGCGACTTCATGCGCAAATGTTGATGCAAGTGGCGTTGGAAATCGCCCAAAAATGGTGCAGGAACATTTTAAAAATCGGCACAAGTCGGAGTCGCATTGATGTGAACGGTTCCATAGGGTGCGGCTTGTCATGCGCCTTTGATCTGTCAAATTGTATGACAGGAGCTTAAAGGATAATAGCGAACAAACGCACGTCGTGCAGCGATCGCCAATGCGATTTGGAATTGTGGCGGTTTTATGCCCGTGATTCAGGAATTGCGAAGTGTGAATGGAGTCTTAAAGAAACAGGAGCTTCTTTTGGGCAACTTCTCTATGCGTGACATGCGGCATTGCGTGAAAATCGCCCACACAAAATCGCGAGCTGTAACACACGAAGTGTCAATGGGGGGGGGGCTTTTGGCACCTGAGCTTTTTTGGAACCATAGTCGCACATTCAAGTGAATGGGTCGCCCTGAGCGCAACTCGCACAGAAACTAATGTTGCGCGAGCAAATTCACGAGCGGGGACACAAGTAGCGTGCACGGGGACGTCATTTATAAAAGGGTAACAAATGTCACTTTCTTGTTCCGTGTTCTTATTAAACTTGTTACCTGACTCTTCTTCTCTGGTCCCGTTCAGATATGTGCGAACGCGTTTTGCACGTGGACGTCACGGAAAGCAGCTCATTCATTTCAATGGGCTTTTCTGCCCTTTATTAGAAATCGCACCGCACTGAATATTGTGGTGCTGCGGCACTAAACGTACAAAATTGGCGCTGTAGTTACCTGTGTGTGTGTGTGTGTGTGTGTGTGTGTGTGTGTGTGTGTGTGTGGGGGGGGGGGGTGTCATTAACCACTTGCCCGCCCTATTACAAAATGACGGCGGCAAAGTGGTTTCAATAGCCTGATCCGACGTCATGTGACGTCTTCAGGATATTGAGCCGGGGCGCGCTTCGCGGCGATCGTTGTTGCGGTGTGTCAGTCTGACACCCCGCCACACCGATCTAGGTAAAGAGTCTCCGACGGAGACTCTTTACCACGTGATCACCTCATCAGTGCCGCCTTATCAGTGAAGGAGAAAACTTACATACAAAGTTTTTGTAACTGAAACAAAAAAAACATTTGTTTCTCCCTAGTCTTCCAGGACGGCACCCTGAGAGATGACTGGTCCACCTGACAGGAAACGCAATCAATTAAGAGGTTAAAAAACCCACCCCCCTCCTGTGCTCATCAGTTTGTGATTGCGTTTCCCCACAGCGAAACGTTTGTTATTTTCTTATAGACCCGAAGGCCTGTGGCTGGAGGTCCCCCCCTGGGAGCTGGGCCGTAGGCACTGTGTAGCCTCTGGGGCCCAGTAGGATGACCTTGTCCCTCCTGGGGAGTATCCCGTTCTTCTTCCCTCCTGAGTACTGAAGACCCAGAACTTCAGGGGCCATTTTTTCCTTCTTTTCCCGCCTACCTGTCTGGGTGTCCATTCTGGATGCGGACTGGCTGATTCATCTGCTGGGTGGATCGCTCCTCTGAAGCCCCATACACACTATCAGTTTTCCTGATGGCTTTCTCTTCAGGTTTACCAAAACCATGTAGTACAAGGGCCTGCCTGATTGCATTCAAATTGAAACGCTTAAGGTTTGACCTCATATTAGATGGTTTTGGTAAACCTGAAGAGAAAACCATCAGGAAAACTGATAGTGTGTATGGGGCTTGAGAGTCGCTTCACAGGCCTCTCTCGGCAGCTCAGGAGGCTAAGAAAGAAGGCGCCCTTTCTCTCCTCACAAAACAGATGAGGAGAGGAAATCTCAGGCGGGGGCGTAATTGGAAGAGCCCCCCCCCCCCCCCCCCCCCCCCCCCCCCCCCCCCCCCCCCCCCGGGAAGCTGAAGGACCCTGGCAGCAAGTGGTGTTGCCCAGACCTTCAGGGGCCTTTATCCTGTCTCCCCCCCCCCCCCCCCCCCTTACCTGCTTAGATGTTCTTTGTCAGACGGGGATGCTGGCCCTCCAAGTGGAGTCCTTCCCCTGGCTCCTGGCTAGGAGGAAGGGCTGAGAGTCAGCAGGAGCAGGCGCCCACATCCTCCTTTTACTGGAGGCACCATATGATGGATGTTTGCCCACCCCAGCTGGGCTGAGGAATGGAAGGCATTGCCCCCCCTCCCCCTGTGTGTATATACTGCTACAGCTCCCTATGGCAGTGTTTCTCAATTCCAGTCCTTAGGCCAGGGGTTGACAAATTTGCTTGGAATCTAGGAGCCAGGTAAAAAAGTTAGGAGCCAGAAAACGCGCCCCGTCAAGCTTGCGCGCAGAAGCGAATACATACGTGAGCAGCGCCCGCATATGTAAACGGTGTTCAAACCACACGTGAGGTATCGCCGCGATTGGTAGAGCGAGAGCAATAATTCTAGCCCTAAACCTTCTCTGTAACTCAAAACATGCAACCTGTAGATTTTTTTTAAACGTCGCCTATGGAGATTTTAAAGGGTAAAAGTTTGTCGGCATTCCACGAGCGGACGCAATTTTGAAGCGTGACATGTTGGGTATGAATTTACTCGGCGTAACATTATCTTTCATAATATAAAAAAAAAAATGGGGATAACTTTACTGTTGTCTTATTTTTTAATTAAAAAAAGTGTAATTTTTTCGCAAAAAAAGTGCGCTTGTAAGACCGCTGCGCAAATACAGCGTGACAAAGTATTGCAACGATCGCCATTTTATTCTCTAGGGTGTTAGGATAAAAAATATATATAATGTTTGGGGGTTCTAATTAGAGGAAAGAAGATGATAGTGAAAAACAACATTAGAATTGCTGTTTAACTTGTAATGCTTAACTTGTAATACCAACGGCCACCACCAGATGGCGCCAGCTCACATCTGGTGGTAATAACTTGTAATACCAACGGCTCACCACCAGATGGCCCCAGCCCCCTTCCAATTCAAGTCGCCAGGACCCTATTTCTAGTCGCCATGGCGACCTGGCGCCCGGGATTTGTCGAGCCCTGCCTTAGGCCCCCCTAACAGGTCAGGTTTTCAGGATTTCCCTCAGATGAAAAGGCTGTGGTGATTACTAAGGCAGTGAAACTGATCAAATCACCTGTGCAAAATAATGGAAATCCTAAAAACGTGACCTGTTGGGGGGGGCCTGAGGACTGGAATTGAGAAACACTGCCCTATGGGGACTGCAGTTGGGGGGAGGGGGGGAACTTTGGCAGCAATCCTCCTTGCGTATGAACTAGAAGGATGGAAAAGCAAGCCCAGTGGCTGTAGCAGGGAAGACCACAACAGTAAGTACTTTCGTTTGCCATGAGAATTTAGCTGCAAAGCCCCAATTCCAGCCAGATGGTCTCTGGGCATGGGATCTCCCCTGGGGTGCAGAGGAGCGAGAGTGCCTAGACCACCTCAGATGGGACTGAGGAACGCAGAACATTGACGCCCCCCCCCGTGTATATACTGACTAATACAGTGCAGGCACAGCCTAACCCTACAGTTCCCTATGGGGACTACAGTGGGGGGGGGGGGACTTTAACAGCTATCCTGCTTGCTTGTGGGCCATAAGGAGGAAAAGCTAGCCCAGTGGTTGTGGCAGGGAGGACTACAACGGAAGTACTTCCTTTGGCCACGAGAATTGGGCTGCACAACCCCAATTCCAGCCAGTTGGTCTTTCAGCATTGGACCTAATCTCCTCTGGGGTGCAGAGGAGTGAGGGTGCCTGAACCACCTCAGATGGGAAAGAGGTGGGTAAGGCATTGCTTCCCTCCATCTTCCCTGTGTGTATACCCTGTTTCCCCAAAAATAAGACCTACCCTGAAAATAAGACCTAGCGTTATTTTCCAAGAGGGCTGCAATATAAGCCCTACCCCGAAAATAAGCCCTAGTTAAAAATGCTTGTAAAATCCTATAATCCACTCTATTACAGTAGTTTATAATGTACAATGTGTGTTTCTGTAATATAATTGCGGGGAAGAGAGCTCCGGCGGGTAACAAAAATGCAGAGCGGCACTATAACAAATGTATTTGGCACAATTATATTACAGAAACGCACACATTGTACATTATATAATACTGTAATAGAGTGGATTATAGAATTGTACAAGCATTTTAACTCAGTTCACACTGGGGATTCCTGATAGGCAGGGAGAGAGAGGGGATAGAAGACAGCACATTACATGGTAAGACCTACCCCGAAAATAAGCCCTACTGTGTCTTTTGTTGGCATAATTAATATAAGACCCGGGCTTATTTTCGGGGAAACACGGTATACTTGGTGGCGCAGTGCAGGACCGGGGTCCGGTTACAAATGGCCCAGAAGCTACTGCTAAAACCACCAACCACTCTTGCTTCAAAGACATTGTGGTTATCGCAACAGTAGGCTGCCAGCCTCTCCCTACATGTCAGGTTGTGTTGAAAGGGGGGGGGGGGGGGTCCTGATGGTTACAGAGTTCCCTACAGGCCATGTACAATGCTAAGCTAGTTAACTTTCAACAGTGTGGGAACAAACTTCTGTGTGGCACAGTAAGGGGTCCTTTGTGACGGTTCCCCCTTTTTTGGGGTAGCTTGTTTGTGTAAGCATAACCTCCCACTCACCTTACACTGGGTTTGTTATAGTGCATGAGGAAGAGAAACCTTTGTTGGTTTAGGCCAGGGATCGACAAATCCCGGGCGCCAGGTCGCCATGGCGACTAGGCTTGGAAGGTGGGCAAAAAAAAAGATTTTTTTTTTGTGAGCTGGTGGTGAGCCGTTGGTATTACAAGTTATTACCACCAGATGTGAGCTGGCGCCATCTGGTGGTGGCCGTTGGTATTACAAGTTAAGCATTACAAGTTAAAGGAGTTCTCCAAGCTAAAACTTTTAACCCCCGCTGTGCCCGGGCTGTAAAACTATACAAAATAAACTTTCACTTACCTGCCTACGATCCCCCGTTGTTTTCCGATATCGCCATCCCGGTCTGTTCCATTTCCTGCGGGTCGGTGCGCTCAGCCTATCAGCGGCCACGACGGGACATTGCTGCGGCCGCTGATAGGCTGAGCGCACGGTGAGTCACCGACCCGCAGGAAGTGGAACAGACTGGGACCGGAGAACGGGACGGCGATATCGGAACAACGGGGGATCGTAGGCAGGTAAGTGAAAGTTTATTTTGTATAGTTTTACAGCCCGGGCACAGCGGGGGTTAAAAGTTTTTTAGCTTGGAGAACTCCTTTAACCCCTTAAAGCGGGGGTTCACCCTTAGAGGGCACTTTTTCCCCTTAGATTCCTGCTCGTTTTCTCTAGGGGAATCGGCTATTTATTTTAAAATATGTGCAGTACTTACCCGTTTACGTGATGCATCCTCTCCGTCGCTTCCGGGTATGGGCTTCGGGAATGGGCGTTCCTTCTTGATTGACAGGCTTCCGAGAGGCTTCCGAAGGTCGCATCCATCGGGTCACAATTTTCCGAAAGAAGCCGAACGTCGGTGCGCAGGCGCAGTATAGAGCCGCACCGACGTTCGGCTTCTTTCGGCTACGAGTGACGCGATGGATGCGACCGTCGGAAGCCTCTCGGAAGGCTGTCACTCAAGAAGGAACGCCCGCTCCCGAAGACCATACCCGGAAGCGACGGAAGAAGATGCAGCTCGAAAACGGGTAAGTACTGCTCATATTTTAATACAAATAGCCGATTCCCCTAGACCGAACGAGCAGGAATCTAAGGGGAGAAACATTTTTTTTTTACAAATGGGTGAACTCCCGCTTTAAGGACCGCCTCATGTACATATACGTCAGCAGAATGGCACAGGCAGGCACATCAACGTATATATACGTGCCCTGCTTGACGTGGGTCGGGGGTCCGATAGGGACCCCCCCCCGGTACATGCGGCGGTCCCCGTGGCTTCAGGAGCGATCTGGGACGACGGCGCGGCTATTCGTTTATAGCCGCTCCGTCGCGATCGCTCCCCGGAGCTGAAGAACGGGGAGAGCCGTGTGTAAACACGGCTTCCCCGTGCTTCACTGTGGCGGCGCATCGATCGAGTGATCCCTTTTATAGGGGAGACTCGATCGATGATGTCAGTCCTACAGCCACACCCCCCTACACTAGTAAACACATACACAGTGATCCCTAAATGTTACAGCGCCCCCTGTGTTTAACTCCCAAACTGCAACTGTCATTTTCACAATAAACAATGCAATTTAAATGCATTTTTTGCTGTGAAAATGACAATGGTCCCAAGAATGTGTCAAAATTGTCCGAAGTGTCCGCCATAATGTCGCAGTCACGAAAAAAATCGCTGATCGCCGCCATTAGTAGTAAAAAAAAAAAAAAAAAATGCAAAAAAACTATCCCCTATTTTGTAAACACTATAAATTTTGTGCAAACGAACTGATAAACGATTATTGCGTTTTTTTTTTTTTTTTTTACCAAAAATAGGTAGAATACGTATCGGCCTAAACTGAGGGGAAAAAAAATGTTATATATGTTTTTGGGGGATATTTATTATAGCAAAAAAATATTGCATTTTTTTAAAAATTGTCGCTCTATTTTTGTTTATAGCGCAAAAAATAAAAAACGCAGAGGTGATCAAATACCACCAAAAGAAAGCTCTATTTGTGGGGAAAAAAAGACGCCAATTTTGTTTGGGAGCCACATCGCACGACCGCGCAATTGTCTGTTAAAGCGACGCAGTCCCGAACTGTAAAAACCCCTTGGGTCTTTAGGCAGCATTTTGGTCCGGGGCTTAAGTGGTTAAACAGCAATTCTAATGTCATTTTTCACTATTTTCACTGCCATATTCTTCCCTCTAATTAGAACCCCCAAACATTATATATATTTTTTATCCGAACACCCTAGAGAATAAAATGGCGATCGTTGCAATACTTTCTGTCACGCCGTATTTGCGCAGCGGTCTTACAAGCGCACTTTTTTAATTAAAAAATAAGACAACAGTAAAGTTATCCCCATTTTTTTTTTAATATTGTGAAAGATAATGTTACGCCGAGTAAATTCATACCCAACATGTCACGCTTCAAAATTGCGTTTGAACACTGTTTACATATGCGGGCGCTGCTCACGTATGTGTTCGCTTCCGAGCGCAAGCTTTTCGGGACGGGGTGCGTTTTCTGGCTCCTAACTTTTTTAGCTGGCTCCTAGATTCCAAGCAAATTTGTCAACCCCTGGTTTAGGCTACAGTCCACTATGTGGCAGATCTAAGAGCGATCTACTTTAAATCACTTCATACATCCTTTTATTCAAGGTTTCTGTGCAAACATATGCAAGAGCTACATGATTGCTTGATTAGGGCCTGCAGGTAGCTAGTTGCCTCCAGGCTTAATTGGTGACCACCTTTTCTAAGAGGCTGTCTTAACCACTTAAGCCCCGGACCATATTGCTGCCTAAAGACCCAAGGTGTTTTTACAGTTTGGGACTGCGTCGCTTTAACAGACAATTGTGCGGTCGTGCGACGTGGCTCCCAAACAAATTTGGCGTCCTTTTTTTTCCCACAAATAGAGCTTTCTTTTGGTGGTATTTGATCACCTCGGCGGTTTTTATTTTTTGCGCTATAAACAAAAATAGAGCGACAATTTTGAAAAAAATTCAATATTTTTTACTTTTTGCTATAATAAATATCCCCCAAAAACATATATAAAATTTATTTTTTTCCTCAGTTTAGGCCGATACGTATTCTTGTACCTATTTTTGGTAAAAAAAATCGCAATAAGCGTCTATCGATTGGTTTGCGCAAAATTTATAGCGTTTACAAAATAGGGGATAGTTTTATTGCATTTTTATTAATTTTTTTTTTTTTGTTACTACTAATGGCGGCGATCAGCGTTTTTTTTTTTTTTCGTGACTGCGACATTATGGCGGACACTTCGGACAATTTTGACACATTTTTGGGATTTTTGTCATTTTCACAGCAAAAAATGCATTTAAATTGCATTCTTTATTGTGAAAATGACAGTTGCAGTTTGGGAGTTAACCACAGGTGGCGCTGTAGGATTTGGTGTACACGGTGTGTGTTTACAACTGTAGGGGGGGGTGGCTGTAGGAATGACGTCATCGATCGAGTCTCCCTATATAAGGGAGCACTCGATCGATGCAGCGCCATAGCGAAGCACGGGGAAGCCGTGTTTACATACGGCTCTCCCCGTTCTTCAGCTCCGGGTAGCGATCGCGACGGAGCGGCTAGAAACAAATAGCCGCGCCGTCGTCCCGGATCGCTCCCCGAGGGGACCCGACCGCCGCAAGTCGCGGGAGGGGTCCCGATCGGACCCCCGACCCACGTCTAGGCAGGGACGTACAGGTACGCCAATGTGCTTGTACGTGCCATTCTGCCGACGTATATGTACATGCGGCGGTCGGGAAGGGGTTAATTGGTCTCTAGGGCTGGGCTCATTGAGACTTTAGTTTTCTGATTATCCCCACCTGTGTATGGGCTGGATAGCATTGCTCAGTCTCAGAGAATGGCGGCAAGGTAGGACAGCAGCTATCTTAAGGTGTCCAACCATTTTAGGGTTTGTTCCTTCACTGGTGGTGAAGTGTTAGTACCTACAACCCACCATGACTCCTCCTTGGCTGCAGACTAGGGTGACCACATTTCCAAACTGCCATTCAGGGACACACCCCCTCTCTCACTTCCCCCCCCAAAAAATGAGGGGGGGGGCAGGGGGAAATTTAGTCTCGGGGTTGATGGGGTATTTGGCGGCGGGTTATTTGTCAGGTGAATGTGCCACTTGCCACCAGATGCAGTGCCGCTTGCCACCCATAGCCTGCCACCAGATGCAGTGCTGCTGTCACTCCCTCTGTATGAGCCACATGTGTAGAAGGAAAGGAGTGGCGTCACTATCTGGAGAGTGAAGATCACACCAGTCCCTGCTGCTTGCCGCTGGGTGCCAGAGAAGGAGGAGGTGCCGAGGTGGGTGGGGACAGCAGTGCTGCACTAGGCGCAGGCCTCGCTCCCAGTCTCACTGTCCGAGAGTAAATTGTCACTGGTTGCAAGACGCCAGGCAGCGCCGGCCCTAGCAACCAGTTCCGGAAATGTAGTTATTAGTGGGTGGCTGTGTCCTCTATTTTATTCCGGGACATTGTATTGTCCCAGAATGAAGCTACCCGGGACAGACATGTCAATTGCGGGAAAGTCCCGGGCAATCCGGGACACGTGGGCACCCTACTGCAGACCTCGGTAGTAAGGGTTTGTCTATGCTGGGGTGTTTTTTTTTGACTCGGCAAAAATACACATCGAGTCTTGCATCTCTGCCCGCAAGGGGTATATTGTTGTACATTAATAATGCACTGCACCAAAACTTGTTGGATGTCCTTTATATCCTAAAAGTACTGCTTATCTGGCTACAGATCGGTATGACACAACAGAGAAGGTGGTCTGTACTTTCTGCCTTTGTACCACATGATGGTAATGCACATCATTGAGTCTTGTGTTATCTCTGCTAATATTTGCTATATTGCTACACATCAGACAGACACAGGATTGAGGTCGGTCTGGGTTTGTGTCTTGTATTACTACCTTATTGGTTGTTTATCAGAAAGCCAGTAGCGGAGATTGATTTGTTGGGCTACATAGCAGAAATACAGATTGAACTTGGACCAGGGGTAATGCAGGGCTCGACAAATCCCGGGCGCCAGGTCGCCATGGCGACTAGAAATAGGGTCCTGGCGACTTGGCTTGGAAGGGGGGCATTTTGTGAGCTGGGGCCATCTGGTGGTGAGCCGTTGGTATTACAAGTCATTACCAGCAGATGTGAGCTGGTGCCATCTGGTGGTGGCCGTTGGTATTACAAGTTAAGGATTACAAGTTAAACAGCAATTCTAATGTTGTTTTTCACTATTTTCACTGCCATCTTCTTCCCTCTAATTAGAACCCCCAAACATTATATATATTTTTTATCCTAACACCCTAGAGAATAAAATGGCGATCGTTGCAATACTTTCTGTCACGCCGTATTTGCACAGCGGTCTTGCAAGCGCACTTTTTTTGTGAAAAAATTACACTTTTTTTAATTAAAAAATAAGACAACAGTAAAGTTATCCCCATTTTTTTTTTTTTTTTTTATATTATGAAAGATAATGTTACGCCGAGTAAATTCATACCCAACATGTCACGCTTCAAAATTGCGTCCGCTCGTGGAATGCCGACAAACTTTTACCCTTTAAAATCTTCATAGGCGACGTTTAAAAAAAATCTACAGGTTGCATGTTTTGAGTTAGAGGATGTCTAGGGCTAGAATTATTGCTCTCGCTCTACCAATCGCGGCGATACCTCACATGTGTGGTTTGAACACCATTTACATATGCGGGCGCTGCTCACGTATGTGTTTGCTTCTGCGCGCAAGCTCGTCGGGACGGGGCACGTTTTCTGGCTCCTAACTTTTTTACCTGGCTCCTAGATTCCAAGAAAATTTGTCAACCCCTGGTAATGCTTCTACTGCCTTTGGTAACTGGTACAGCACCACAAGGTGGCGTTATGCCGATTCAGACAGTGCTAGTTCGGCAGTAGCTGCCGATTTTATGTGTGCGATTTGGCATATTGAGTCGCATTCCAGATCGCTTCAATAGGGATGTGCTATCTCTATTCTGAGTTGTTATATTGGTACACGTCAGACATATACAAAATTGGAGGTTGTCTGTCCTTTATGTTTTGCATACACGGCGGCTGAATATCTGAAGGGACACAGCAGTGAGTGTTGCTTGTCCTCTTTCTGCCTTGTTTTTTTCTGCCAGCAGGGAGACACATTGAGATAGTGACATCTCTGTTCAGTATTGGTATGTGGCTACATACACTGCCTTATTGGCTGCATTTCAGAAACGCACAGCAGTGATCGGTGTCTTTACGTTCTCATTTGTCTACCCTGCTGTTTTTTATGTATACACAACAGGGGGTTGTAACAACCAGGTAGCTCTGACCACCGCTGGATCTCCTACCTGGGCCGGGCTGGTGCATGTGGCTCCTGCTCCCACCACCTCCGCTGCTCTTCTGGCTCCATCTCTCCCATAACTCTGCGATCGCGTGTCCGACCTTTTCAAATTTCCCGTTTTTTTAAATTGCACCGCCGAGGCCGCCTCTCCTTCTGCGTGCCAGCGGCCGGAACCGGAAGCCGACACGCACCGCCGGATGTCCCGCCCCCACTGGAAATGACGTCACCCGCCTTCCGGACCAGGACATCGCAACCCCGGGAGACGGCGCCTGACCGCCCCTATTAGCCTACAATGCCCGGCCTAAGGGAGCGGGACCTCCAGCAGCCTTCGCCCTTGCCGGGCTCGAAAAGAAGAAAGCACCCGAACATCCCCCCACCCGTCAGGAGAGAAGTTGGGTCCGCCTCCCAGAAGAGAAAACACTGCAAACAGGTATGCCCAAAAACCATCTCCACCTGGAGAGAGTACAGCACACCCCTGGTTCCCTGCAGCGCTTCCTCCATGGCCGGAGGAAACGCTACAACTGAGGCCATGGTGGAAGTGGGCGGAAGTTAAAGCGACGACTGCAGTGTTTCCTGGGAAGTGGGTGGAGCTGCGCTCTCTCCAAGTGCTGTCCTGAAAGACGAGGTGAGAAAATGCAGCGTACTGGCATGTAGTTGTGACCATACTACTGCTGGTATACTTGCCGACATTAAGCCTAGGGTTCTCAGTATAGTCCTTCTGGAGAGTAAATATAAAATAGATAGTGCAGCGCTTAAAAGTCCAAAAATAGAAAGTCCAAATAGAATCTTTTCTAAAGTGACTGGTGATGAGTAGAAATCATGCAGGTGCTGTAGCGTGGAAATAAGAAACACCTCCACCAACGGTAGTAATGGCCGCTCACCTCACAGCTATGACCCTCTGTTAGATTAGGTCATAAACAGCATTCCCATAAGGGTATCTCCAAAAGGAAATCCAGCAATGATACAAATGGTCTCCAAAGCAAGGTCAGCAATCAAGCATCAGATCCAGGTATATAAAAGAAAAACAGCACATAGTGTTTCTCCGTGCAGGTAAAACAGTAAATTTTAATAGATAAAAAACGCACTTACAGAGCAAGGCACTCAGTCCAGTGCCAGGAAAAACAAGCGTGTGTGTAGCTATGATCGCGGGTGACGTCACGCTCTCCTGCGTTTTTTATCTATTAAAATTTACTGTTTTACCTGCACGGAGAAACACTATGTGCTGTTTTTCTTTTATATACCTGGATCTGATGCTTGATTGCTGACCTTGCTTTGGAGACCATTTGTATCATTGCTGGATTTCCTTTTGGAGATACCCTTATGGGAATGCTGTTTATGACCTTATCTAACAGAGGGTCATAGCTGTGAGGTGAGCGGCCATTACTACCGTTGGTGGAGGTGTTTCTTCTTATTTCCACGCTACAGCACCTGCATGATTTCTACTCATCACCAGTCACTTTAGAAAAGATTCTATTTGGACTTTCTATTTTTGGACTTTTAAGCGCTGCACTATCTATTTTATATTTACTCTCAGAAATTTTATTAATTGAATCCCAGTGTTCAGCTGCTTGTTTTTTATGTGTTTTATTGCGCTGATTATATTTTCTACATTTGCATAGTCCTTCTGGAGAGCCTGGCGGTTTTTATCAGATTCCCTGCCGCTGAGGCTAATTTTGCCACTTTGTCCTCTGGCAAGAAGAGCCTCTGCTGTCTGGTGTCTACTGTTATGACCCTGTCAATGTGAAGACTCTACTTAGATTTTGGATCCCAGCTGTAGAGGCTTATCAGGTTTCAACCACCAGATCACTCTCACTGAACAATAAGAGTTTGGGGTTTACGTCATCATATCCTCTAATGGGAGCAAAGCATATGGGTATTAGCTTAATTCCTCTTAAGCTAAATCAATTAGGTTAAATGGATACAGTCCAGAGACTATAAGGATAAAGTCTAGTCAAACTGAGTTTAACAATAAATGTAAATAATATTGAAGGTACTGTAGTATATCACCACACTTATGAAGTAACTCTGGTATAGTTCCTGCAAGTATATAGTAGTTAGCATGCAGTTGACAGAGTGAAAACATACAGTCTCGAGAGAAAGCAGCATTCACTAGTAATATGGCACCTTGGTTTGAATATACTTGCGGTTTAAGAGGTAGTCTGGAACTGGATTGTCCGCACAGGTGATGGTGGTATTTCTTATGCAGTAAGTATATAGTATTTAACCACTTACCCCCCGGACCATATTGCTGCCCAAAGACCAGAGTACTTTTTGCGATTCGGGACTGCGTCGCTTTAACAGACAATTTCGCGGTCGTGCGACGTGGCTCCCAAACAAAATTGGCGTCCTTTTTTTCCCACAAATAGAGCTTTCTCTTGGTGGTATTTGATCACCTCTGCGGTTTTTAGTTTTTGCGCTATTAACAAAAATAGAGCGACAATTTTGAAAAAAATGAATATTTTTTACATTTTGCTATAATAAATATCCCCCAAAAATATATAAAAAAACATTTTTTTTCCTCAGTTTAGGCCGATACGTTTTCTTCTACATATTTTTCGTAAAAAAAAATCGCAATAGGCGTTTATTGATTGGTTTGCGCAAAAGTTATAGCGTTTACAAAATAGGGGGTATTTTTATGTCATTTTTATAATATTTGTTTTACTAGTAATGGCGGCGATCAGCGATTTTTTTTTTTCCGGTACTGCGACATTATGGCGGACACTTCGGACACTTTTGACACATTTTTGGGACCATTGGCATTTTTATAGCGATCAGTGCTATAAAAATGCATTGAATTACTATAAAAATGCCACTGGCAGTGAAGGGGTTAACACTAGGGGGCGGGGAAGGGGTTAAGTATGCCTGGGTGTGTTCTTACTGTGGGGGGGGGGTGGCCTCACTAGGGGAAACACTGATCCTCGGTTCATACATTGTATGAACCGAAGATCAGCATCTCCCCTGCTGACAGGACCGGGAGCTGTGTGTTTACACACACAGCTCCCGGTCCCCGCTCTGTACCGAGCGATCGCGCCCACCGGGCACACGCACGGGAGTCGGGGGCGCGCGCCCCCCTAGTGGCGGCTGGGAGAGAGGACGTCATATTACGTGCTCTCGCCCAGCAGAGCCACCTTGTGAACGTATAATGACGGTGCGCCGTCGGCAAGTGGTTAACATGCAGTTGGCAGAGTGAAAACATACAGTCCTGAGAGAAAGCAGCATTCACTAGTAACATGGCATTTTGATTTGAATATACTTGCGGTTTAAGAGGTAGTCTGGAACTGGATTGTCCGCACAGGTGATGGTGGTATCTCTTATGCAGTAGTGGTGTGTGTCTTTACCAACTAGATAAACCGAGTCCAGCAAACAGTTTGAAGGAAATCCCAAAGATAGAGGTTCAGGTGAATGGAGGAGCAGGGGTGCTCAGTATGAGGGTCTCCAGGGTCTTTCCTGAGACCAGGGTCTATGAGGCAATGTCCTGAGAGAGGGAAGTGCTACAGGGACTCTGTAGCTCGGCTCAGGGGTTCCAGGTGGTGGCAGGGTCCAACAGGAATATCCGAACACCCTGCCGCCAGTCCTGGGAGTTTAAATGGCCCGGGCTGTGGGCTGAGCTGGGCGCCGCATGCTGGAACGCACTTTCGCGTTCCAGCGTGGAGCACAGATGTCCGCGCACCGGAAGTGACGCGGACGTCTTTCTGACTGGAGCGCAGCTGTCGGAAGTGACAAGGCTGCGCTGCCTGTATTATGAATAACGCTGACGGCGTTACATCTACTATGTAGCCCAAAAAGGTTTTTACCCGTTGTGGTTTGAAGGGGGATTTCTCTACATTGATTATCCAACCCAGCTCTTTTAATACAGATACTACTTTGTCAGTATTCAACAAGACTTGGGAAGCTGACTGTCCGGAGATCAGCAGATCGTCCAGGTATGGTATAAGGCAGGGATATGCAATTAGCGGACCTCCAGATGTTGCAAAACTACAATTCCCATCATGCCTCTGCCTTTGGGTGTCATGCTTGTGGCTGTCAGAGTCTTGCTATGCCTCATGGGACTTGTAGTTCTGCAACAGCTGGAGGTCCGCTAATTGCATATCCCTGGTATAAGGGATACACCCTAAAGGTGCAGAAAGGCTACTGCCTCCGCTAGTATCTTTGTGAAGATCCTTGGGCTGGATGTTGGACCAAACGGTAGTGCTCTGAACTGCCAGTGGAGGATTTTTCCTCCAACCACTACTGCAAACCTCAGATATGCCTGATGATCCACGTGAATTGGCACATGCAGGTAGACATCTTTGAGGTCCAGAGTCATCATGAAGGCTTCCTTCATGAGGTTCTTTCTTACCGAGTAAATACTTTCCATAGCAAATCTTTTGTATTCCAGAAATTTGTTCAGGTTCTTCAGATTTACCATCAGGCGCGGTATTTTCCCGACGGCTTGCAGACACCGAATACATGGGAGTAGAATCCCTGGTACTGTTGTTCTATTGGCACTGGAACTACTACTTGTTGTTCGGCCAGTTCCTGGATACCCTCCAGGAGGGCAGCCCTTTTCAGGACATCCCTGGGGGGGATGTGCGAGAGTGATCATAGGGAGGGGTATTGTCAGACATTCTAGACCAGTGGTCATCAACCCTGCCCTACAGGGCCCACTAACAGGCCAGATTTGCAAGATAACTGAAATGCATCACAGGTGATATCATTTGCTGCTCAGTGATTGCAGTATTCTAGACTGCATCTCCCCAAGGTAATACATAAAACCTGGCCTGTTAGTGGGCCCTGCAGGGCAGGGTTGATGACCACTGTTCTAGACGATAACCTTCTCTTATAATTTTGCGGATGTAGGTGCTGTCTGAAATCTTTTCCCACTGTGGAGCAAACTGGGACAGCCGCCCCCCACTCTGACCTTGGCGTCACTTGGGTTGTTTATCGCCAGTTTTTGGAGAGGGGAAGAGCAGGTTGTTCTTTCTATTCCCCTTACCATAAATCCAACGCTTGTTGGGTTCCTTTTTGGTTCTCTGCTTAGCTTGCCCCTGGGGGCCTCAAAGTTTTCCCGAAACCCTATTTCTTGGGTTTTACCGGAAACTTCTTACCATTTTCTGATGACCTAGCTAGGACATCATCTAGGCCTTTGCCAAACAATAGCGAACCTTGGAAGGGGAGACCACATAGCTTCCCTTTAGATGCAATATCTCCTTCCCAGGCTTTAATCCAAACAGCTCTCCTTGCTGAGTTGATTAAAGCTGCCGTCTTAGCTGCGGCCTTTGCTGACTCCATAGCTGCATCCGCCAAGTAGGCGACAGCCTTCCCTATCATTGATAGGGAACCCATGACCTCTTCTGAGTCCGTATCCTGAGCCATGTGCTCAGTAAGCTTCTCCACCCATAGATCCGTATTCCTAGCTACACAGGTTGCTGCTAGGGCTGGGGCCATGGCTACTGTATTAGCTTTCCAAGCTTTTCTCAGGAGGGATTCTGCTCTGCGGTCCATCAGATCCTTGATACTACCCGCGTCCTCAAAGGAGAAATCAGACAGTTGGGTGACTTGCGACAGGGCCGCATCCAGTCTAGGGAGTTTAAAGAAAATCTCATCTGACTGGTGGAAGGGATATTTTCTCTTCCAAGTCTTGTGTGATCATTCTCCTTTCAGGTTCCCTCCATTCCTGTAAGACTAACTCTTTAAGGGATTGGTGGAGAGGGAATACCCTGTCTTGAGTATCACACAATCCCCTATAGACCTTATCCTGTGCTGAGGTTGCCTTGGGGGTTTCCGGGATCTCCTCTGTGGCATAAATTGCCTGGAGGAGACTGTCAAGGTCTTCTGCCGAAAAGAGGTATCTCCTTAGTCTCACATCCTCCTGGGACTGGCTAAAGGAGTCTCTATCTTCCTCTCCCTCTGAGCTGTGTCTAGATCTGACTTGGCTCAATATGTCACTTTCCTCTTCCTCCATCTGACCTAGAGGAAGCATCTGTGAAGGTGGAAAAAAGGTACTGGGCCCCGCAAATAAACTTTATTGGGAGGATGTGTCTTCCCTAGGGACAGGTTCCTCTGTGGAACATGTCCCTAGGGAAGGCACAGTTCTAGAGGAACTGTGCCCTGTTGCGGCAGGAGACTGAATAGAGGTCTCCTGGGCTCTGCCGAGGGACTATGCAAGACAGTAGACATAAAAGAATGTAATATTACTCCTTCCTGCTGTTAAATCCAATTTGGGGGTCTTAATTAAGACGATCAGATAAGATGGTAGATAAAGATAATAAGGTGCTTTAATTAAAACATTGCAACACCGATCTCGGCTACTATAAGCGAGTAAAAGTGTAAGTGTTTCTGAGCTTACAAATACAGGGGAAAACAATTTATACATATGAATATTCATAAGATATGGGTATGTATCAACTGTATTCTAGGCGTGATAAAGGTGTGATCGTATAGTTTTAGTCCAATCAAAGTCCATATCTTCTTTATAGCATGGGAACAGTTAAATGGGGGGTTACATCACGTGACTGGCAGAAAAACCTTCCCCAAGAGTCTCTGGTCAGTTCAAACTGGTTTAGTAGAAAAGTCTATTTTCAACTGGTCTTATCAGTCTTCTGTCTGATTCCCAAGGACAAAACGAAGAAGCTGTGAACATCTGTGAAAAAGCAAACAAAAGTGCATTATCAATCCTTAAAGTGAACATCTATATTATATATATATATATATATATATATATATATATAAATTATAATCAGACCCGTATATTTTACTCATTTCCCTCCTCTTGGCCCCCATGTTGGGGTCACTACCATATCTTCCCTACCTAGTATGACACAAAGGGGTCCACAGTACTACTTCACATCTATGTGGAGTAAAGTTCTTCTTAGGGTGTATGTGGATACATATCTTTACTCATTCGTATCACCCATCTTGGTATCATACGAAATTGCTAATCTGACAATCTGATAACACTATATCTTCCTTGGGGGTCATCTCCCTCAGCTCTAACTGTCATTGTATTTCACATTTAGCGCACCTGAAAAAAACAAACAAGCAATCCTCTAACGATAATTCCTATGAGGACAAAAACATATCTGTTGAATCCATGACAATTTACCACATCTAAACAGTGTCATCTGAGTTTTTCATATTTCCTATCATAATGTCACATTGTATACCTCTTTTCCCTACTAAACAAGGAGGTATTCCAAAAGGCCTCAAGTTATATTTAGCATAAAATGTATTTTCACAGTAATACAACATTTGTGATATTCTTGACATACTAGTTTGGGGAGCCATGTATTGCTTAAACTCAAAATGAAAGTAAACGAGTACTAGGTGTGTGCCCCTTTTTTTTTTTTTTTTTTTTTTTTTTTTAACTGTCTGGCCTATGTGAACATATCTAGCAATTACTCAAATGGCTCCTTATGCCTGTCGGCATGTGTAATTTGTACAGGTGATTTTCCTCTATAGCCTTGACTAAGATCAAGCAAAGGCATAACAGTAGTTTACTCATCTTTTGAAATTAGCTGTACTTTCTTTCAATGGCTTGCATGTATGCACATTACTTTACAGCTGTAGCAGTTGTCAGGAACACGTGGTGGGGTCCTTCAAACTTTGGTCTCAAAGGTACTTTCACATGTTCTTGTACTAGGACCCAATCATCTTGCTGTAAATCATGTGTTCCAATTTCTTGATCTAGAATTGAATCAAAAACAACTTGTGCATCGCAGTTAGTTGCTTGTATTAGACAATTACATAACAAAATCATTATACATTACAGCAGTCTGATGTGGAAAATACTACCCTGTGTTAGGTGGGCCCCCAAATAAAATCTCATAAGGGCTCAAATTCTCTGAACTATAAGTAGGGGTAATCC
This sequence comes from Rana temporaria, assembly GCF_905171775.1. Classification (NCBI taxonomy): domain Eukaryota; kingdom Metazoa; phylum Chordata; class Amphibia; order Anura; family Ranidae; genus Rana; species Rana temporaria. The sequence goes on along the minus strand of NC_053493.1, from coordinate 416,724,662 downwards.
TGATGTTGTAAAGAACCAGAGGCAACAGTTCTGGTCATTGTTTCCTTACTGACCTGTCTTTCCTTTCCCTGCATTAATTTGGCTAGCCTGTCTTTAATGATTCCTATATTTTTCTACATTTCCTGAACTCTGATGAAAGGCCTGCTCAATTGCCAAGTTCTTGCATGTAATTTGCATGATCTGTCCAGTGAAATGTGTTCCTCGGTCATTCTCTAGGATTTCAGGGACTTCAAGCGGCATATTACTTCGGAAAGGAGTTTCCTTGCTGTTGTCTTGGCATTTGCTTTAGCCACCAGTCAGGCTTCTATTCAACTTGAAAACATGTCTACGCACAACAAAACATTTTGATATTAGCCTGATTTGGGCAATTGGAATTAATTACTCTGAAGTCTTTGGAAAAGGAATAGTGACTTGGCCAAATGTCTTTGTGTTACTCTGGTTGGTTTTCCTGGGTTATTTTTAGCACAGATAATGCATCCCTCAACAAAGTCTTGATATGTAATTCTGGAATATCGAAAAAACCATCCAGCCTTGCTTGTGTCTCTCTCCATTGCCTTAGGGCATACATGACTCAGTCCATGAGCTAGTGATATAATCATCTTCTCCATTTGAGATGGGACATATATTCCTTTTGCCTTGCACAAGTCCATCTTGATCATTCTTTGTTCTGTCCCTTTACATAATTTTATTCCAATCGTCAGGTGCAGACTCTTGCAATTTCTTAATCAGTTCCTTTACTTTCAGTATTTGTTCTTTTCTTTTCCTTCAATCTGTTACGGGCTTCTTCTTATTCCTTTGCAAAATCATTGATTAGGGTCACGATTGCTTCCATTGGTGTTTCGCAAGTCTTCCTGGCAGTATGATCCGACAACTGTTTCCTTTTTCTTCCATGGGTTGTCCTTCAGTATGTGCGTTGACCTTCGGGGGGGGGGGGGGGCTACTTTCTTTGGGAGGGTGACTGGTTCAAAAAGTTCTTGAACATATTTTCAGTTTTGAATTGGTTCTCTTGCAGCAGTTGTGAGTCTTCTGTTCTTCCTTATGGGTCCATAATCATGGATTACTTTGAGAGCATGCTTGCTATCAGTGTAAATGTTGGCTGTTTGATCCTTTGCAGTCTCACTGGCTCTTGTGAGTGCTACCACTTTGGCAACCTGCGTTGAAAGTGATGAAGGGAGTAGTTGGATCTCAATCACTTCCTCCAATGTTGTCACCGCATATGCCATTCTTGGGACTCCATCTTTTGTACAGGCATGTACCGTCCACAAACAGGATCAGATAGATGGGGATTTTCAAGAGTAGTGTCCTTTACTGGGGAAATTTGCTGCATTTCTTCTTCCATAAGTTTTAAGCAGATCTGGTCACCCTCCTCTTTGAGGTCTTCTTCTCTCTCTAGGAAAAAGCTGGCAAGCTTGATTGTAGTACATCTTTTCACTTCCATTTCTCCTAATTCAAGCGGTATTGCTTCATAACATCCATTCCAAAGCATGTCTTCTCTTTTGTACAGCACCACTGTCACAGGTTGCAGTTGCAGTTTTCTTTTTGTGTTCTTCCCACAGCATGGATCTTGGTGCATCCACCAACCAGATCTATTTTATACATGGCTTGAAAGGGGTTGCAGTCAACAGGGCAGGATGAAGAGGTTTTACACCATTTAAGAATGCAGGATACAGAAAACATGACAACAATCTTATGGAAAGTCAACCTTCAGGGAAAGACTATTCAGACAAATTGGACACGTCCTAGTTGAACTTAATGTTAAAGGAGTTCTCTAAGCTAAAACTTTTAACCCCCGCTGTGCCCGGGCTGTAAAACTATACAAAATAAACTTTCACTTACCTGCCTACGATCCCCCGTTGTTCCGATATCGCCGTCCCGTTCTGTTCCACTTCCTGCGGGTCGGTGACTCACAGTGCGCTCAGCCTATCAGCGGCCGCAGAAATGTCCCGTCGCGGCCGCTGATAGGCTGAGCGCAGAGTGAGTCACTGACCCGCAGGAAGTGGAAGAGACCGGGACCGGAGAACGGGACGGCGATATCGGAAAAACGGGGGATCGTAGGCAGGTAAGTGAAAGTTTATTTTGTATAGTTTTACAGCCCGGGCACAGCGGGGGTTAAAAGTTTTAGCTTAGAGAACTCCTTTAAAGTACTGGCACCAGTCCCATCTTTGCCTTCGTCACCATCTTTTTCTTCATGTTGCTGGTCTTTCAGATGAGCATAAACGCTTGCTCCTCATCCTAATCACTAAACCTAATAATCAGGGCTGTGGAGTCGGAGTCGAGGAGTCGGAGTCGGGGGAAATTTTGGGTACCTGGAGTCGGAGTCGGCAAACAATGCACCGACTCCGACTCCTACTAAATTTAGATTGGAATAAAAAAAAAAAAGCAAGTTTAAATGTCCCAATTCACAAAAAGTTATAAATAATGACTTCTCTACTGTAAGAATAAAGACCAATGCATGCAGTGCCTCACGTAACCGCAAAACAAACACGTTAAGTGACCGTGAAGAAGCATGCTTTTCATGTGCTTCACTATATGGCACGCAACGCACAATTAGGAGCTGCAAAACTTCTACTTTCCATAGTGTTGTGTTCTGCTTTTACAGGGAACGCAGCGTCCATGTGTAACCTAGCCTCTCACTCATAAGGGATTAAATAAATATGTTTTTTGCAGGACTAGAGAGTGAGACACTTGTATAAGTGAAGGGAATGGAGGGCCAATAGTTCAAGACTGAAGCTGTAAACCATTGGAAAAACTGCTGTCATTTAGCTAAGGCTATAAAAACTTGTAAACTCTGATTGTTAGCTTAAACTTTAAACATGACTATGGGATTCTCCTAGGAAAATCATGTTTTAGAATAAATGCCCCTTCCTGGATTAAAAAAAAATTAATAAAACGTTGTTTTCATTGTGTTTGTCTTTTGCTTAAACTGTGCAATACAGTAGACTGTTGGCTTCCCAGCCAGTAGTCCTGTGGTAGGTTGCGTTTCTTTCCCTCAAGGAATGTATAAAATACATTCGCATATTAATACAGAGGAGTCGGAAGTACATAAAACTGAGGAGTCGGAACATTTATCTACCGACTCCACAGCCCTGCTAATAATGTAATTTATCTCAGCAGGATCAGAAATGAATGCAACCATAAAATCACCATCCAAACAAAGGCTATCGTAGCTTTGGTTCCTCAACTGCAATTCTGTTATTCCATCATAACGTTAGTTGAAGTGGAAAGCGTAATGTTACAAAAGCGTCTTTACCATCCGTCTCAGACATGCACAAATTAACTTCTGTGTGCTCAGAAAGTTCATGCTGCTTTACTATTCATTCATCATCTCTCTCTTCTGCTTATGTCTGTCAGGCAATCTGCATTTTCTGGCCAATCCTGCCACAATTCTAACATTTCCTGGTTTCTTTTTGAGAAACGGCTCCTTGACCATCATATTGGGCTACAAAAGCATTCAGCCTTTTCTCTTTTCTCACATCCAGCAATCCTCATTAATAATTCTACAACATTCTGTCCACTTTCTTCATAATGCAATTCACTTTAATGTTCCTTTTAAACCATTTCCTCTTATAGATAAACTTGCCTTTCTCCACTTTCATGTTAACTAGCCTAGAATGGAGAGCTAAACATTTAAATATTTATAATCTTGGCTACCTTTTTCTTTCTTTGTTTAACCACTTGCCGCCCGCCAATGACAGATTGACGGCGGCAAAGTGGTTGTAGAATCCTGACTGGACTTCATATGACGTCCTCAGGATTCTGAGCCGCTGCGCGCCCCCGGGGGCGCGCATCGCGGCGATCGTTGTTGCGGGGTGTCAGTCTGACACCCCGCAACACCGATCTCGGTAAAGAGTCTCTCACGGAGACTCTTTACCACGTGATCAGCCGTGTCGAATCACGGCTGATCACGATGTAAACAGGAAGAGCCGTTGACGGCTCTTCCTCACTCGCGTCTGACAGACGCGAGTAGAGGAGAGCCGATCGGCGGCTCTCCTGACAGGGGGGGTTCGCGCTGATTGTTTATCAGCGCAGCCCCCCCCCCCCCCTCGGGTCGCCACATGGACCACCAGGGAAGCCCACCCTGGACCACCAGGGCAGGGCAGATAAAAAAAAAGGCTAAAAAAAAAAAAAAAAAAGGCTGTTAAAAAAAAAAAAAAAAAAAAAGTCTAAAAAATAAATAAAAAAGGCTGTAAAAAAAATGCCAATCAGTGCCCACTAATGGGCACTGACTGGCAACATAGGTTAATCAGTGCCACCCTACAGTGTCCATCAGTGCCACCCCACAGTGCCCATCCATGCCCAGTGCCCATCAGTGCCGCCTATGTGTGCCCATCAGTGCCGCATACAAGCGCCGCCAATCAGTGCCACCTCATCTGTGCCCGTCAGTACTACCTCATTGATGTCCATCAGTGCCATCTCATCGGTGCCCATCAGTGCCGCCATATCTGTGCCCTTAATTGAAAGAGAAAACGTACTTATTTACAAAAAAATTAACAGAAAAAAATAAAAACGTATTTTTTTTCAAAATTTTCAGTCTTTTTTTTAGTTGTTGCGCAAAAAAAAAAAATCGCAGAGGTGATCAAATACCACCAAAAGAAAGCTCTATTTGTGGGAAAAAAAGGACGCCAATTTTGTTTGGGTACAGTGTAGCATGACCGCGCAATTGCCATTCAAAGTGCAACAGTGCTGAAAGCTGAAAATTGGCTTGGGCGGGAAGGTGTATACGTGCCCTGTATGGAAGTGGTTAAAATGAATCCAAGAGTTGCATAACAAAAACGAACTATTAATTAGGATTTCACGTCGCCACATAATTAAACATTTCTTAGATATTCAGAACTATCTGCCTCCTCTACACCAGGTATTTGAAGGGAGGGGCATCTTACTCTTTTCTTCACACACTAACCCAGTGTTTCTCAATTCCAGTCCCCAGGCCCCCCCAACAGGTCAGGTTTTCAGGATTTCCCTCAGATGAAAAGGCTGTGGTGATTACTAAGGCAGTGAAACTGATCAAATCACCTGTGCAAAAAAATGGAAATCCTGAAAACCTGACCTGTTAGGGGGGCCTGAGGACTGGAATTGAGAAACACTGCACTAACCCAAGAGCAAAGGAGGGGGAAGGAAACTGCAAAAAGCAGCAGGCTCGCCTCATCATTATCTTACAATCATCCAAAAGTAGCATTGATTTTCTGCTTCTCAAACATTTCTTAAATATTTATATAACAATGGCATTGCCTGGTCTAATTCTCTAACTTTGACAGGCTCATAATTAGTTAGTTTCATCACATTGCATACTTTCAAAAACACATTGTACATTTTTAATTACCTTATTCAACTCTGTCATAAAAATGAACATACACAGATACCCAATTTGATCATAACTCCTTCTGGTACTAGATCAGCTCTGTTTTGGTCCAGCCTATAATAGTCTTGGTGTCATCTTAACCACTGTCCACATCTGTCATTTCAGTCATAGGACTTACTTGTGCCACTTCTACCTTTCCCGGTTTGAAAGGTCCATGGGAGCACCGTACTCCCAATCTAGAGAACTCACTCTCGAGTCTCTACTTAAAAATGTATGGGTCGTCTGCCAACATTTCTCCTGGGCTACACACAGTAGCCATCAAATGGCACTTTATTACACTTGGCCACACAGGCCTTACTCGCCACACAGGCTCACTACTACAGTCCTCTGGTCAGACCTTTTCACAAGTCTCATAAAACTATTGACACCCCAAGCATATAAACAAAACATTAGCAATCCACCAACAATGATTACTATAGACTATTATTTCTGCAACAAGTGAAGTAGAGGAGTTATTTGGGTCAAACTGTGTAGCATTTACATTACTCTGGTTTGCATCAATTTTATCTCACCATCTCATCAAAGAAAAACAAACACATCAGACGTCGGCCAATAGACTTCAGACACCGACTGGTACTTGCCGTGGTGGGCAGAAGGAGTAAGAATAAAAGGTTTTCTTACCGTGGCCACTGGTTTTGCCCACCATGGGTTTCCCGTCTCTTTGGTCGGAAGTCCAACGGAACTGAATCCGAGTCACGGCACCAGCTGTTAAATCCGATTTGGGGGTCTTAATTAAGACGATCTGATAAAATGGTAGATAAAGATAATAAGTAGGTGCTTTAATTAAGACATTGCAATGGAGAAAGACAACACAGATCTCGGCTACTATAAGCGAGTGAAAGTGTTTCTGAGCTTACAAATACAGGGGAAAACAATTTATACGTATGAATATTCATAAGATATGGGTATGTATCAACTGTATTCTAGGCGTGATAAAGGTGTGATCGTATAGTTTTAGTCCAATCAAAGTCCATATCTTCTTTATAGCATGGGAACAGTTAAATGGGGGGTTACATCACGTGACTGGCAGAAAAACCTTCCCCAAGAGTCTCTGGTCAGTTTAAACTGGTTTAGTAGAAAAGTCTATTTTCAACTGGTCTTATCAGTCTTCTGTCTGATTCCCAAGGACAAAACGAAGAAGCTGTGAACATCTGTGAAAAAGCAAACAAAAGTGCATTATCAATCCTTAAAGTGAACGTCTATATTATATTATATTATATTATATTATATATATATATATATATATATATATATATATATATATATATATATATATATATATATATATATATATATATATATATATATAATCAGACCCCTATATTTTACTCACTGCTATGAGACTACTGGTTTGTACTGGGGAGAAAAGAGAGAGATGAGGAAGGCAACCGGGAACGGGCTGTATCCTGAACTACAGGAACTCACTCCCTTCCTTCCTCCTTTTCCAGGGGCTTGCACTCACCGACCCCCGACCTGGATCTGCCTGCAGTCGTGCTCGTCATCCCGTCCTCTTCCAAGAGGAGGTTGACTGGGTCCTGGCTGTCGGTACCTCTGTCAGGGCTAACCGCAAGCCGACCACTTCCACTTCTCCACGCTGCTGCGTCCCTTCCGGGTTGCGCTGTGAGGAACCGCCCACGCTCCGGTGACGCGGTTCCCATTTCTCTCAGAGAGGCTTGGAGCGCAATGCTCCTAATGGCGGCAGCCCCCCCCCCCCCCCCCCGGGAAGGAGAGAGCAGTTCCGTGGCGGCGTTTCTTGGCACTAAAACTATGGCTTTTTCACCGCAGCTAAGAGCGCTAGTGCACGCCTGGGGGCGACCTGTGAGTTGGCCTGAGCCTACAGGTTAGTTTAGCCCTCCCCGGCCTCCCTAAACCTGCCTCAACATGGGTACCTTTCGACCTCACCGTCTCCAGGTTAAAAAACAAAACAAACGTGTCGATGTGTTCGGGAGAAACACAATCAATACTGAGGAGCAAGGGGAGGGGACTTATAACAAACTGTCAATTGATTGTGTTTCCTGTAGGGAGGAGCCCTCATCTCTCAGGTGTGCCGTCCTGGAAGACGTTCTGAGAAATGACCAGTTACACTTACCGGTAGCTGTATTTCTAGTAGTCTTACAGGACGGCACCCTGAGAGATGACTGGTCCACCTGACAGGAAACACAATCACAAAGAGGTTTAAAAACCCCGCCCCTCCCCGTGCTCCTCAGTTATAGATAAAGTAGACCCACCAGAGCACGGGAAATTATTTCCACCAGATAGTACAAACCTATGATATACTAAAAAAGGGTGGGAATTGGGCCTGCCGTCCTGTAAGACGACTAGAAATACAGCTACCGGTAAGTGTAACTGGTCATTTCTCAGAACGTCTTCCAGGACGGCACCCTGAGAGAGAAGCAAGTAGCTTCAGGCCTACCTTAGGGCGGGACCACTGCTTGCAGGACCTTTCTACCAAAAACCAGATCCTGAGTTGACCGTAGTTCAACTCTATAATGTCTTAGAAACGTGTTCTGACTAGACCACGTCGCTGCTCTGCAGATCTACTCCACGGAGGTTGCTAGTGAGCGTGTAGAGTGTGCTTTAATTTTAGGGACAGCTTTACCTGCTTGGGTATAGGCTAAGGAAATCGTCTGCCTAATCCACCTAGAGATGGAGGCCTGATGGCCTTTCTTCTGGCCAGAAAAATTAACTAATAAATGGGTAGAGTGTCTAAATTCGCTAACCCTCTCTAAATAAACTAATAGACAACGTCTAACATCCAGACAATGAAAGGAAGCTTCCTTTTCATTATAGGGATTTGAACAAAAAGAAGGGAGAACTATCTCCTGTGACCTGTGAAACTTGGTCACTACCTTAGGAAGGTACAGGGGGTCCTGGCTTAGGACAATCCTGTCCTCAAACAAACGAAAAAATGGCTCTTTTTAATAGAGAGCGCCTGCATATCACCTATCCTCTTGGCCGTCGTGACTGCCAAGAGGAAGGCAAACTTAAATGTAAGTAATCTAATTGGAATACTATCGATTTGGTTCAAAGGGATCTTTGGTCAGCTGATCCAAAACAATCGAAAGATCCCAGGGAGGAACCCTAGAAACCTGAACTGGGGACAACCTATCCCTGGCTGTAAGGAATCTTTTTATAAGTGGATCCAGGGATAGGCGTCTATCCAAAAAATACAACAAGGCTGCCACTTGGACCCTTAGAGTCCTTGAGGCTAGCCCCTGATCCACTCCATCCTGGAGGAACTCTAGGATGGCCGCAGTCTCCTGTTGGGATACCTGTCTCGCCGAACACCAGCGAGAAAAGACCCCCCAGGTCCTGGCATAAATACGCCTAGTGACTACCTTTCTACTAGCCAGAAGTGTATCAATTACCTTCTCGGAGCAGCCCTTTTCCCGGAGGCTCCGCCTCTCAAGCACCAGGCCGTCAGCTTGAAGAAACCGGGGTCTGGGTGAAGGACCGAACCCTGCCGGAGAAGATCCGCCCAGGGAGAAGGAGGGGAGGAGCTACTGACCCACGCTCTAGAGCAGGAAACCAGGTCCTCTTGGGCCACCAGGGTGTGACCAGGATAAACCTTCCTACTGCTAGGTCTAACCTCTGCAGGACTGTCGGAATTAGGTTTAGAGGAGGGAAGGCATAGGCCAGATGAAACCTCCATACCTGGGCCAATGCTTCCACCCCCTCCGATCCGAATTCCCGGGAAAGGGAGAAGAACCTCTTCACTTTCCTGTTTGCCCTGCGGGCGAAGAGATCCACCTCTGGGCTGCCAAAGTGCTGACAGATCAGACTGAAAACTTCTGAATTCAGTTCCCATTCCCCCTGGAGAATGGGATGGCGACTCAAGTAGTCTGCCTCCATATTGAGGGTCCCTTTCAGGTGTACTGCCGAAAGAGAGGGAATACTCTGCTCTGCCCAGCCCAGGATCTCTAGCGACAACTCCAGAAGGGTGCGAGATCTGGTGCCTCCCTGATGGTTGAGGAAGGCTACCGTAGTCGCGTTGTCGGACAGTATCTGGACCTCCTGGCTCAGAATTCTTTCCACGAAGGCTTTCAGAGCTTCTCCAACTGCTAACAGCTCGCGGTAGTTTGAAGAGGCCCCCTTCTGTTGCTGGCTCCAGGAACCCTGGTCACGAAGCTCGTCCAAATGAGCTCCCCACCCCCAGGCGCTGGCGTCTGTGGTGATCCTGGCTGGATTGGTCTGACTCCAAGGGAGACCTGACTGTAGGTTCTGTGGGAGGAGCCACCAGCCCAGTGTGAACTTCACTGGATCTGGAATGCTAACCCTGACATCCTAAGGATTCTTTTTCCGTCCCAGGAGGAGAGAAGGAAAAATTGAAGGGGTCTGGAGTGGAGCTGTGCCTACGGGACCGCCGGGATACAGGAAGTCATAAGACCCAGTACCCTCATGATGTCCCTGAAGGAGGACTCTGCTTTCTCCATCGTTGACCTGATCACTGTCATGAGACCCTGAACCTTGTTTTCGGGCAAAAACATTTAGACTCCCTGGAGAGCAATCAGAAAACCTAGATAAAGCTTCTTCTGCTCCGGAAGGAGCGAGGACTTTTCTTTGTTGATAATCCAGCCCAAAGACTCCAGGGTAGTCATGACTGTGGTTAGGTCGGAAAGAAGGAGATTTCGACTCTGATTGTACAGTAGCAGGTCGTCGAGATAGGGGACGATCGCTATCCCTTGCAAGTGTAGGAAAGCGATCACCTCTGCCAGGACCTTGGTAAAAACCCTTGGACTGGAGGCCAGTCCGAACGGGAGGGCAGCAAATTGCCAATGCTGTATCCCCTGGGCAGAGGCGATCGCGAACCTGAGGAACCTCTGATGGCCCGGAAAAAATTGGGACGTGGAGATACGCGTCCCTTAAATCTATGGTAACCATGAATACCTCCCTCAGTAGAAGCCTCCTGAGGCTGTACACACTCTCCATACAAAACTTTGTGGAGGAGAGAGGTATTCAGGGGTCTCAGATTGATAATCAACCGAAATTTCCCTGATGGTTTTGGGACCACGAAGATATGGGAGTAGACTCCCAAACCTCTCTGGTTCATAGGGACTGGAACTACAACCCCCTGCTCTGCGAGCTCTAAGATGTTTCGTAGAAGGCCTGCCGACTTGAGGGGGGTCTCTGGGTAAGTGAGTCAGAATAAATTTTGGAGGGGGAAGCTGACTGAACTTTAGCCTGTAACCCTCCCTTACAATCTGAAGGACATGGGGGCTCTGAAAAATACTCTCCCACCTGGGAAAAAATTGGGAGAGCCTTCCCCCTACCTTCACGTCATTTGGACTCCTTGTCGTTGGGTTTAGTGTTGGAAAAAAGGACACCCCCTTTTGGCTTGTCCTTCCCAGCACCCCAACGTCTAATGTTTGAGGGCTTCCTCTCTGAAGGACGGCCCCTACCTCCGGGTCCACGAAAAAGTCTCTTCTTCTGCCTAGGCTTGGAGGGAAACCGTATCCTCTTATCAGAGGACCTAGTCAAGGCTCGGTCTAGGCCTGTACCAAAAAGAAGGGAGCCCTCAAAGGGAAGACTACACAGGCGGTTCTTAGACATAAGATCCCCATTCCACATCTTGACCCATAGTGCTCGCCAAGCAGAATTGATCAGGGCTCCCGTCTTTGCGGTAGAACGGACCGCCTCTATCGCTGCATCGGCTAAAAAAGCCACTGTGCCTTCTATAAGTTGTAGAGTTTCCAAAAATTCCTTGGAACAGGTGTCCCAGGTTCCAGATTCAATCAACTTGGATATCCACGAATCTGAGTTCCTTGAGATGCAGACCGAGGCCAAGGCGGGGCTCAAGGCAGCCGCATTAGCCTCCCAGGCCTTACGCAAGGAAGAATCAGCCCGCCAATCCATAGGATCCTTCAAGTTGCCTGCGTCCTCAAAGGAGAGGTCCGACTGTTTGGAGACCTGTGCAAGGGGGGCGTCTAATTTTGGCATTTTAAAAAACTTAGACTCCTCTTCTTCTCTAAAGGGACGACGCCGTTTCCAGGTTTTATACCTAAACAGCCTTTTATCAGGATCAGCCCACTCTCTAAGGATAATGTCCTTAATGGACTGATGTACCGGAATGGTTTTAAACTGAGATTTATCTAACCCCTGGTACAACCTATCCTGAGTGGACACCTGTTCCGCTGGTAGGGGAATCCCCTCAGAGGTATAAATTGCCTCAAGGAGATCCTCCATCTCGTCAGCAGAAAAGATGTATCTGCCTGTCCTGGAATCCTCCTCTTCCTTCTCTGCCTGGTCATCCACCAGCCCCTCTTCTTGAGGGGGAATCTCTAAGTCCTCTGAATCCGAGACTAGGGATCCTAGAGATTCCTGGCGGCACCTAAAAAACCGAGAAGAGGAACTCTCCTGAGAGGAGGGCCCTTCAGAGGGGGGTTCCTGCTCCTTACTCCTAAGAGATGACTGAAAATCTCTAAGAGTGGAAAGCATCTGTGTTTGTACCTCCAAAAAATCTTTCATGATTAGAGAGGTGTCTTTCCCTGTCAGTCTCTGAATGCACCTAGTGCAAAAGGGCTTAGAGTGATCTGGAGGTAGCTTATCATTACAATAGCCACATCTCTTAGATTTAGAAGTACTCTTAGAAGCACGACTGACAACTCCTGGGAAGAAGGAACACACAGTAAGGCACACAACAAAACAGCAGGGGAAGACACCCGGTTCCCAGGTCACACACCCTGCATAGAAAAGACAGGAAGACTCGCCCCCAGTGGCCTCCTCCGCAGCTGGGCCTAATGGCCGGTCCTCCCCTTCCATGCCGAGGGAGGATAGGAGCGCCTCTCTGCTGCGTTCGTGTTCCTCTGTCTCCGGTGAACGCACTGGTGTGGTGAAGCGACGGAGGCTGCCATCTTGCAGATCCAGAAGTGGCACGCGCATGACATCGAAAAGCGCCGGCCGATTTAATCCGCAAAAAATGGCGCCAAATTCAAACGGGGATTCACTCTGCTTCACCACTACAGACGCCAGGAACCGGAGAGACCTGCCCAACCAACCTCCAAGGTAGGGGGGAGACCTTAGGAGAGAGAGAGGAGATTAGCTCCCTGGAGCTCCAGGATAACTCTTATCCCCAGGAGACTCCAGCACTCAGGGGGGGATCTTCCATCTTCTTAGGCCCCCTGAGCCAGAAGGGAACCCCCAGGAGGGACATTCCGCCTAGACCCTAAGGCAACCGAGTGCCTGCGATCCAGCTCCCCGGGGGGGACCACCAGCCCCAGGCTTTAGGTCAGAAAAAAATAATAAACTGTTTCGCTGTGGGGAAACACAATCCAGAACTGAGGAGCACGGCGAGGGGCGGGGATTTTAAACCTCTTTGTGATTGTATTTCCTGTCAGGTGGACCAGTCATCTCTCAGGGTGCCGTCCTGGAAGACGTTCTGAGAAATGTACCTTTTTTTTTTTTTTTTTTTTTTTTTTTTTTTTAGCACCCTCAACCTGTTCAACCATCAACTCACATGACAATCTCTTCTGATATTTTTATTGGTGAATTTATACAGATATATTGACCATCACCGAGATTTACTGACATATTATTTATATAATATGGGATACAAAATACACCAAAAAAAATAATAAAAACATATATAAAAAAGGTTCAGAAATCAAACTTAATCAGGTTTTTCTTTATACCATAAAACAATCTTAAATCAATACATTGAAATTAGAATCCGCAACAAATCTAATCCCCGATCATATTACAAAGTGATGGATCACATGTGTTTCACACACGTTTTTAGCCACAGTCCCATTGACTTCTATTAGATCACATGCATTGCCGTATTTTCTGAAAGCGCACCAAAGAAGTGCATGCGGTACTTTTCAGTTAATGTGGCAAAAGCAAGCGACCCAATAGAAATTAGGATTGCGCCGATACCAATAACGAGCATTTGCGCAAGTACTTTTACTCATCTGAATGCTCAGATGCTTTACCTGATACTTGGGCAGCCTCAGGAGTGATGCGGAGTTGGGAAGAGTTCCATGCACCGATCTCCCTGTATAGCTTTTCTGACAGCTATCTATAGCTTTTCTCCTCCTCTCCCTGGAGTCAGGGAGATCGGTGCTTGCAACTGTGCCCACCACACTGATCACCCCCGACTGTCTCGTGTCCCCTTCCGGGTCCCAATACATTTTGTCCTTCGGGTCCTCCTGCGTCATTCCCGACTCTCCGACTCCTCCTCCAGTCCCACTGCGTCCTTCCCGACTTTGTGGTCCCCCCCCCCCCCCATGTACTTCCCAGCTCCTCCTCCGATGCCCCCCTCATGTCCTCCTCTGGGTCCCCTGCATTCTTCCAGACTCTCCGGTTCCTCCTCCTCCTTCTGTCCCCCCCCTCATGTCATTCCTGGCTCTCAGGCTCCTCCTCCAGTCCCCCCCACTTTGTCCTCCTCGTCCTTCCCAGCTCCTCCGGGCCCCCCCCCCCCCCATGTCCACCTCTGGGTCCCCCATGATCCTTCCCGGCTCCTCTTCCGGTCCCCCCCCCCACTTTGTCCTTCTCCGGGTCCCACCGGCTCTCGGGTTTCTCCTCCGGCCCCCCCCCCCCCCATGTCCTCCTTCGGGGTCCCTCTGTGTCCTACCCAGCTCTCCCCCTGCCCCAGATCTGTCAGGATGGAAAGCAGAGGAAGGTGCAGGTATATCTGTCATTTACCGGCTCCTTCCTTTTCCAAAAGAACAGTCGGTGATCACTGACTGTCCATCCATAACAAACTATGAAAAGAGGAGCCTCTGTCTCCTGTCCATTCATCTCCAGTGCAGCAGAGTCTGCTAAGAAAGGGACTGGGGAATCGGAAGTCTGTTTAGATACCGTGACACATGTGCCACTGTCACATGACATTACAAGTATAGGCAATCAGCATCGGTGAGTACTTGGGGGGGGGGGGGGGGAGAGAGAGAAAGGATCGGTGCAACCCTAATAGAAATCAATGGAACTGGGTCTAAAGAAAAACATGTAAACCGCGCAGACACCTGCTCTGCCACCAAAATGCAGCATACCAATGTGAACCCGGCCTAAGTCGCTCCACATATCTTTGATCTCTAAATCTAAACTCAAAACTGTTTATAGTTTTGGATAGAGGGGTAAAGGGTTAGAACCTCTGCCTGGTTCTTATTGCTGTCCGTTTCCACCCCCCCCCCCCCCCCCCCCCCCCTGCAGAGATTCTCTTCAACACCAAGAAAGGTCTTTATATACAATTTAACTGAAGCATGTAAATTAACAGTTGAAAATAATAACAGAGCTAAAGGCAAAGCTTTCTAATTTTGAATAAAAAAATAAATAAGTGTAAGCTAAAATTATAACCTCTGTCAGTTTTTGTTGCCTTCTGTGTCCTATTGGGGAGACTTCCCTTCATGTCCCATAGCCAAACAGGAAGCGAGAGGAAATCCCTGGAACTAGTGTCCGCAATGGAAAAATTCTGTTCAGGTAACAACCCAAAATTTGGCATTTTTTTTCTTTCACTTCGATATCAATAAACAGGACAAATGGAGAGGGTGAGTCTCCCTAACGGGGGACAGACAATAACAATCTAACAGGGGCTTTAATTCCTTCCCACATGTTCCAACATTTTTAGTTATACTTTAAACACTTATAATTAATTAGGGTAGACTGCGGGCAGAACGTCAGTTCCCATCCCCCCTGTTGTGTTCTGGGAAACACACAGCTCCCAAAACACAGCGGGGACCAGTGAGCACGGCGCAGCGTGACTCGCGCATGCGCCGTAGGGAACCAGGCAGTGAAGCTGAATGCTTCACTTCTGGTTCTCACTGAGGATGGCGGTGGGGGCAGCAGAGTGACGAGCGATTGCTCATCTACTGCTGTTGGCGTTGCTGGACTCCAGGACAGGTAAGTGTCCTAATATTAAAAGTCAACAGCTGCAGTATTTGTAGCCGCTGGCTTTTAATATTTTTTTGTACGGCGGAGCTCCGCTTTAACCCCTAACCCAGTGTTTCTCAATTCCAGTCCTCGGGCCCCCCCAACAGGTCAGGTTTTCAGGATTTCCCTCAGATGAAAAGGCTGTGGTGATTACTAAGGCAGTGAAACTGATCAAATCACCTGTGCAAAATAATGGAAATCCTTAAAACCTGACCTGTTGGGGGGGGGGGGGGGGCCTGAGGACTGGAATTGAGAAACGCTGCCCTAACCCAACATAACCTTTAAAGTTGACCGTACAATCTGATTGTACAATCTGTTTTAGATCTATCAACTATGTAGTGCCAGTACTTTCCTGGATACAATTTGAACAGATAGTGTGTCCTTTTTTTTTTTTTGGTAAATCTAAAGCTGACCACACACTACCAAATCTCCTTTAGCTTTACCAAAAATATGTAGTGTCAAATTTAAAATTAGATTTGGTTAAAATCAGGCAGGTACAAATAATACACAGCTGATGGTAGATCTAAAGGAGATTGTACAAATAAACCCCCCCAATCCCTTCCCCCGTCTTATCGGTTGTGGACGTGATGGAGGAGACTCTCCTGTGCCGAGATCTTCCAGATCCACCAAATTGAAGAAATATGTTATCTGTACGAACTGTTCACATTTCTCACCAGACTTCATGAGATTCAGTTCAGATTTTTGGTAATGTGATCAAAGTAAAAATCTCTTGACCGTCCCAGAAATCTTTATATGACCTTTTCTTACATATAACCCAGCATGGAGGGGCTCAGTGAAGGTGTGGAGGTGTCTGATCGGGTCACACAGATCATAAAAGGACAGCTGCTCGGCCTCATAATCCACATAGATCCTGACTCTGTTACTGGAGAGATTTCTTACCTCTTCATCAGCAGCGGCATGGCTCTTCCTGCTTCCTCCTCCCGGGGCCCCCTATTGGGCGGGGCCCATGGTCTTGAGCCCAGTCATACCCAATGGTAAGTCCAGCCCTGTGTGTGTGAGATTCTCGACACATCCAGATCCCCTCCATCATGGAGGAGTCTATCATGTCTCTCTCTGTCCTCATTATCTCCCTCCTCAGTATCACACAAGTCCCCTGTGTCTGATTCCTGTAGGACAGTCAGTGGGTCAGTCATGTTACACAGCTTCTCAATGTCCTCCATCTTCCTGGACAGATCCTCCTTCTTCTTTATTTCCAGCTGATGGATCAGATCAATCAATGAGATCCGCTCTTCCTGGCTGGAGATGTTCCACCGAACTCTCTCCTCCAGGTCCTCCAGATGTCTCCTGACCTCTATGAACAGGGCAGTGACTCTGTTAGACTGGCTGATTTTTCTTGTACCTTTGCCTTATGTTCCTGCAGACTCCGGACTCTTTGCTCAATCTCCTTTCTATTAGCAATCAGTTTCTGCAGACCATTTCTCAGTTTCTGTTTTTTATTCTCAGAGGCCTCATCCAGAGTCTCCACCTTGTGTCCCTGGTGTTCTCCATCCAGCCTGCAGGACACACAGATACAGGCAGAGTCCTCAGTGCAGTAATATTCAAGAAGTTTCCTATGGATGGAGCGTTTTCTGTTCTCCATGGAAGTGGTGGGATCGGTTAGGACATGTTCTGGTGACTTGCTGTGGACTCTCAGGTGATTATCACACAGAGAAGCTTCACAATGCAGACAGGATTTAACAGCAGGTACAGGATAGTGAATACATTGTGTACAGAAGATTCCAGTCTTCTTTTGATCTGGATGAGTAGATCATAAAGTCTCCACTATGTTATGTAGTGTTATGTTGCTCTGCAGTGTAGGACGACTCCTAGACCTTTTCCTGCACTGAGGACAGGAATAACCTCCAGACACCTCCTGTGCATCCCACATACGATCAATACAGACCCAGCAGAAGTTGTGTCCACAGCTCAGCATTACAGGATCTTTATACATTTCCAGACAGATGGAACAGTCCAGCTCTCGTCTCAGATCAGCAGACGCCATTTCTGACAACAGAAGAGAGAAAGGAAACTGAAAGTCTCCGACACTCAGAAACCAGAGGACACCACTCACATTTTTTTCTGCACAGGGTTTTGCAACTTATATCTGCAAGTATGTGATTAAAGTGCATGTCTATAAGTTGAAGTGGTATGTTCATATACAGGAGTGTTCTGGTCACATGCTGTAGTGACTGTAAAGCCTCGTACACACGATCAGAGACAAGGCTGATCATAACACAACATTAGCAGAAGTTGCCCAAAGGGTCTCGCTAAAGAGCTGAAAAAAACAAACAAAAAAAAATATTTTCGTGTTAGTTGGCTGACAATTCTTTGCCATTTGTATGCAAGACAAGTTCATGGCCAACGCACTGCGGACAAAAGTCCTACGCTTTGTCCGATGAAAATCCAATAGTGTGTATGAGGCTTTAGACTTGTTTGCATCTTTTGAAAGAGAACATCACACAAAAACAGAACACTGAGAAAGTAAATGCAGTTCTATTAACTGGTTACATGTTGATATGTTTTACATGTTTTGTGTAAAAGAAATATTTTTCCAGAGTCAATAAACAACTTTACTTTTACCCAACTCCGGGCTGCTTTTAAATCTAGAAATATAAAAATCCTTTTTTTTTGTTTTTTTTAATAGCTTGCCTGTAAAATCCTTTTTTTGAAATACATCACAGGACACAGAGGCTCTTAGTAATTTCTATATGGGATGTCCAAAAGCAATGCCGTCTGAGGGGAGGGAGAAAAAAAATAAATCAGGGCGCCAGACGTGAGGACCTATACTGCCGCCCGCAGCACATTGCGTCCAAAGACGCTATCCTCACGCCCATTAACATCCACCTGATAAAATCTGATGAACATATGGACTGAAGAGCAAGTAGCGGCCTTGCAAATCTGAGTCATGGAGGCTTGATGATGCACTGCACATGAAGCACCAACTGCTCTGGTAGAGTGCGTCTTAACTCGAATAAGAACTTTCCTTTGCAAATCTTGAACAACGTGCCGAGTCCACTTGGAAAAAGTAGATTTTGACACTGCCCGTCCCTTTCTAGGGCATTCTGGCAGGACAAGCAAAACATTGGTTTTCTGGGTCTGAGCGTTTGCCTTCAGATAGGCCTTCACTGTTCTCACTACATTCCGAGAATTTAAAGACCTTTCGTCCACACAACGAGGTTCCGGATAAAAAGGGAAGGCAGCATAACATCTTGGAACAGATGAAACCCCCGACACTACCCTAGGTAAAAAGTTCGGATAAGGACGCAACACCACCTTATCCTTGTGAATAATTAAATATGGCTTTTTAGAAGAAAAAAAGCTGCCAACTCTGACTCTTCTTGCAAAAGATATAGCGACCAGAAAAAATGATTTTCTTGTCAAAAGGACAAAGGGAATACGGCGCAAAGGCTCAAAAGGCTGTTTTGTGGCAGACAAAATAAAATTCAAGTCCCACGGGCACAAGGGTGACCTAACGGGCGGATGAATATGCATCACCCCCTGTATAAAGGCCCGGATCAGGGAATGCGAAGCAAGCGGTCTTTGAAAGAGTACCGATAAAGGCTGAGACCCGACCTTTGACAGTACTCAAGGCCAGCTTCATTTCCAGCATGAAACGGAGGCCCTGTTTAAAAAGTTCTGCACATACTGGTTGGAATTATTTTATCCTCCGGGAGACATCTGAGTAGTCGGCAAAAATCAGAAGGCTGTGCCCATCTATTTTAACCGTGCGTGTCTTGCAGAATGTTTGAGGGATAGCCAGTCTGGTATTTGACTATCGCTGGCCTGGGTGATTTGCGGTTTGAAGCTGGCGCTCCTATTTTGTGAGCTCGCTCAGCCAAACTTTGATCTGGGAGGCCTAAGGCCCTCGGTATACGAGAAGAGCACAGAGGTTCTGCGAGATCTGTTTTCAAGGTCTTCCAGTTTCTCTTGGATGATGGTGTGGATTTGGGAATGTTGCTGGAGAGTACCGTTGTTTTGGTAGACCTCACTGTATTCAGTGTCTATTATTCTGCGTGTCTGCTCTTCCAGCTCTTTGCAGAGTTGTACGATGTCAGACAGGGCCGGTGCTAGACATTTTTGCACCCTAGGCGAGACCAGCTACTTGCGCGCGCGCACCCCCCCCCCCCCAAAAAAAAACGAAATTCAATTTTAGCACCAGAACCCCTGGTAGAGGGATGAAGCCAGGTGGACAGGAGGGGGGAGGTATAGCCAGGTGCGGGGTTGAGCCAGGTGGATGAACCAATTCGGGGGGGGGGAATGAGCCAGGTGTATTTGAGCCAGGTGGGTAAATGAGCCAGGTGCAGGGATGAGCCAGGTGGAAAGGAGAGAGGGGGTCACACACCAGTGACAAGGTCTGACTGGAAGCCCTTATCCCCTGTGCTTCCCCTCACCACCTGACAAGTTCTTACTTTGGGGCACTTCTTTCCTGCTCCCTCCACATGTCAGTCGGTGTCACCAGTCCCAGGATCACGCAAGAGAGAGCTCCTACCCCGTTCAGATCAGCTGATCAATCGGTTCCACCCCCAGGCTCTGGCTGTCGGCCGCAGAGCAGCTGGGTAAGCAGGGGGCGGGCTACAGGAGCAGCTTTGGTTTGGGCTCATCCAGCTCCAGAACAAGTGGCCCAGTGTGTGTCCTATTGCCAGTCTGGACCAGGCTGGGCGGAGCCAATGCCATCAGCCATCCCGGCTGTCTCTCTCTGTGCACAATGCCACCTGACCTGCTCCTCCAATGGCTGCACATCTCCAAGGGAGTGGGGCGGGCAGAGAGCTGACACCCACAACTTCTGCTGGCTCCGGGGAGGGGGAGGGGGGGTGTGACTGCACATTCTCCCAGCCCAGCGACTCTGCAGCTAGCCAGATGGAGCCGCCTCCTGCTACACTCCGCACGCACCAGCCACCACCCACCAAGAGATCCGATCCTCTGGAGGGGACCCAGCGGCTGTGGTTGTGCCCCTAGGCGGCAGTGCGCCCTAGGTGGCTGCCTAGTTTGCTTAGTGGGAGCGCCAGCCCTGATGTCAGATTTCACAGCTTTGTCCGCCGCCATGGTGATAGTGGGGAGTATCAGGGCTGTTACTGCCTGAGCAATTTTTTTTTTTTTATTTATATGTACATCTCTGAGGAGTCCCTTGTAGCTCCAGCGGGAGCATGTCCAAGCTCTCTGGTTCTGGATTATGACCAGCGGCCATCTTGTCTCCCTCCAAGGGGAGACTAGGCGGTGCAGAGCGCGAGAGAGCCGGGGAGCTGGAGAAGGAGCTGGTAAGGCACCGCTATATAGCTAGTGGGGGTTGACCTGCAGTGTCTGTGACCAATTAAAAAAAAAAGGTAGGTGACGTGACAAGTGGACAATCCACAACTTGTCGCAAGTGGACAATCCAGAGCTTGTGATGTGACAAGTGGACAATCAATAACTTGTGGCAAGTGGACAATCCACAAAACATCTAAAACATGTCAACATGAAACCAGTTAATAGAACGGCATTTACTTTCTCAGTGTTCTGTTTTGTGTGAAGCTCTCTCTTTCAAAAGATGCAAACAAGTCCAACAGTCACTACAGCACGTGACCAGAACACTCCCGTGTGTGAAAATACCACTTCATCATAGGTGTGCGCAGCCTATTGTATTAGGGTGTGCACCCCAAACAAAAGCGCAAACACGTGTGTGTGTGTGTGTGTGTGTATATATGTATATATATATATATATATATATATATATATATATATATATATATATATATATATATATATATATATATATATATATATATATATATATATATACACTTAGGTTTGTTTAAAAAAAAAAAAACACGCATAACTCTGTGTACGTAAGAATAGTGATCTGGTCTTTTCTTGTCCCTGAAAAGCAGGGAGAAAAAACAGCCAGATTAGTAAGTAAAAGCAGCACATTTTTTCACATTGTTAGACTCAGTTAACCCTTTCCCAGCCAATGTCATTAGTACAATGTACAGTATCATCACTGTATTATCACTGTACTAGTGACAGTGTCAGATTGTGACCCTGCCAGCCAGTGTCAGTTAGTACCATATTGCCCCCAGAGGGGCACAGTGCCCCTTACATCAGAGCATTGCACAGTGCCCCCTGACATCAGAACATGGCACAGTGCCCCCCTGACAGAGCATGGCACAGTGCCCCTTACATCACAGTTAAGTCATTCCCTAAGTGCTAGCTTGACAAGAAATTAACTTGGCAGCTCCTGGAGGGGGGAGGGGAGGCAGATGGGGAGAGAGGGGAGGGAGATGAGGGACTGCTCACTCACCTGGCTGGTATTTGCAGGATCACACAGTGGAATCAGTGTAGCAGCCCCCACGGAACTGCCAGCTGCTGTACCTAAACTCTCCCGCCCACACACCTCATTTCTCAGACGGGGGGCTGCACACAAGGATTGCAGTGTGGGCGGGGCAGACACAGGGATGGGGGCTGGAGGAGCCAGAGAGGATAGAGACCTTTCTCCTCTCTTGTTCAGGCAGTGTGGAAGGGGGGATTTCTGCTGGCAAGAGCACTATAAATAAAGTGAAATCTACCTTCATAGATTCGAATGCACATGCTCCCCACTAGATTCTGCTTACCTTCTATCCTATGACAGCAGCACTGGAGGGCAGGCAGAGTGCAGCTGTATCACTCCGCTGCCTACAGTAAGAGATCACTTGATGGAACTATAGAGGGAGCATCGGGAAATGTGGCCAGCTGTCGGCTTACTCCGCTGCAGCAGTTCTCATAAGGGGAGTCTAGGGGGTAAACCTGCCAATCAAAATTGTCCCACTGGCACAACTGTCACTGCCAGTGAGTGTCCATTAGCAAACCTAGCAGTTTACCTAGAAAAAAGCCCTGGCTGGCACAGGGGGATTAGGGTGTGCCCAGGCACACCCCGTGTGCACGCCTATGTACTTCATCTTATAGATATTCACTTTATTCACATAATTGCTTCAGATATCAGTTGCAGAACAAGATTAGCCCCTCCCTGTGCTGAGAAATGTGAGTTGCGTCCTCTGGTTTCTGAGAGTCGGAGATTTTAGTTTAATGTCTCTCTTCTGCTTTCAGAAATGGCGTCTGCCGATGTGAGACAAGAGCTGAACTGTTCCATCTGTCTGGAAATGTATACAGATCCTGTAAACCTGAGATGTGGACACAACTACTGCCGGGGTCTGTATTGATCGTGTGTTGGATACACCACAGGAGGGGTCTGGACGTTATTCCTGTCCTCAGTGCAGGAAAAGATCTAGGAGTCGTCCCACACTGCAGAGGAACATAACACTACGTAACATAGTGGAGACTTTACGATCTACTCAGCCAGATAAGGAGACTGTAATCTTCTGTACACATTGTATTCACTCTCCTGTACCTGCTGTTATATCCTGTCTGATGTGTGAAGCTTCTCTATGTAATGATCACCTGAGAGTCCACAGCAAGGCACCAGAACATGTCCTAACTGATCCCACCACTTCCATGGAGAACAGAAAATGCTCCATCCATAGAGAACTTCTTAAATATTACTGCACTGAGGACTCTGCCTGTATCTGTGTGACCTGCAGTTTGGCCGGAGAACACCGGGGACACAAGGTGGAGACTCTGGATGAGGCCTCTGAGAATAAGAAACAGAAACTGAGAAATGTTCTGCAGAAACTGATGACAGAGAGAGAGGAGATGGAGAAAAGAGTCCAGAGTCTGCAGGATCGCAGGAGAAAAGTACAAGAAAAATCAGCCGGTCTAACAGAGTCCCTGCCCTGTTCATAGAGCTCAGGAGATATATGGAGGACCTGGAAAAGAGAGTCCGGAGGAACATCTCCAGCCAGGAAGAGGGGATTTCCCGTTCATTGTCTGATTTGATTGATCAGCTGGAAATAAAGGAGGAGGATCTGTCCAGGAAGATGGAGGACATTGAGAAGCTGTGTAACATGACTGACCCAATGACTGTCCTACAGGAATCAGACACAGGGGACTTGTGTGATACTGAGGAGGGAGATGAGGACAGAGAGAGACATGATGGACTCCTCCATGATGGAGGGGATCTGGATGTGGCTGAAATCTCACACACATTACACACAGGGTTATCTGATATGATAAAAGAGGTATATGTATTCTTCAATATACAGGAAGCTTCAGACATATTATTACTGGATGTGAACACAGCTCATAATCTCCTAGAGATATCCGATGACATGAAAACTGTATCCTGGTCAGATATAGAGCAGAATCATCCAGAAACACGGGAGAGATTTCAGTACTGTTCCCAGGTATTAAGCAGTCAGATTTTCCTCGGGGCGACATTACTGGGAAGTGGATGTCAGTGAGTCAGAACATTACAGAGTCGGCATGTGTTATCCCAGTATAGAGAGGGGAGGAAGGCAGTCACTGATTGGGTATAATAACAAGTCCTGGGGTTTGCGCAGGTCTAGTTATGCGTGTTCTCTAAGACATGACGATAAACTGATCAGAATATCTCCCGATCTCTCCAGTAACAGAGTCAGGATCTATGTGGATTATGAGGCCGGGCAGCTGTCCTTTTATGATCTGTGTGACCCGATCAGACACCTCCACACCTTCACCACCACCTTCACTGAGCCCCTCCATGTTGTGTTATATGTAAGAAAAGGTCATATAAAGATCTCTGGGAGGGTCAAGAGATTTTTACTTTGATCATATTACAGAAAATCTGAACTGAATCTCATGAAATCTGGTGAGAAATGTGAACAGTTTGTACAGATAACATATTTCTTCAGTTTGGTGAATCTGGAAGATCTCGGCACAGGAGAGTCTCCTCCATCACGTCCACAACCGATAAGACGGGGGAGGGGATTGGGGATTTATTTATACAATCCTGTGTGTACAATCTCCTTTTAGATCTACCATCAGCTGTGTAGTATTTGTACCTGCCTGATTTGAACTAAATCTAATTTTAACTTGACATTACATATTTTTTGGTAAAGCTAAAGGAGATTTGGTAGTGTGTGTGTGTGTGGTCAGCTTTAGATTTATCAAAAATAAAGGACATACATTATCTGTTCATATTGTATTCAGGAAAGTACTGGCACTACGTAGTTGATGGTAGATCTAAAACAGATTGTACAATCAGATTGTACGGTCAACTTTAAGGGTTATGTTGGGTTAGGGGTTAAATTTAAAGAGTCATATTTGAGGAACATTAAACGTTATCACACTAGGGTAGCCTTGCGCTCTCTTTCCTTTTTATATATTAAATATTATATTTGAGGAACAAGGTGTTAAAGCGGAGGTTCACCCGAAAAACTAATTTTTAACATTAGATTGAGGCCAATTGTGGGAAGCACAATCGTGTTGTGTTTTATTTTATTTTTTTAAATAAATGCAGTCAGCCCTCAAAATTTCCACTCGCCTACTAGCATTTGGCGAGTGGATTTAAGCTGGGGGCGAGTGATGACAGGGCTGCATGACCAATCTCCCTCCAATCTGTGCCTACACTTAGAGTCCCGATGAGATTGGCGGCCGAAGAGGAAAGGTGCATGCTCGGGAAAGGTAGTCTGTTGAGCCGCGCATAGGCAGAGCAGTACACAGGTTCTCTCCTTACAATTCTCATTAAGCCATGGGACCTCTCTCTAAATATGACCTCTCTGAGCCTGCCCCCCTCCCCCGGGCCCTGACCAATGTAGCTGGAGAGCAGAAAGTAATGAGTGAGGTGGATTGCAAAAATTACCACTCCGGTGCAGCGCTCACTGAAAGTTGCCCTGACATGAGGGCGGCAGCCTTCTAGTTTTGTGAAGTTTTCTTCTCCTTGTGCTCTATGTAAGTTTAGCCTGAGCACTGTGAACAGACTGGTCTCAATGTGTGCTGTCAGTGTGCACTGTGCTATGGTGTCAATGGCTGTGCAGTTGTGTGGATCTCGGCGCTGGATTGTACTCCCTCCCGCTGTGCTGTAGCTCCTCTCTCTGCCAGCCTGAATAAAAGGGGGAAGTGGGGACATGCAAGCGTGGAGCCGCACCCACACGCTCTGATGATATGAATGGGAGAGAGAGAGAGCGGATGGATGGGAGTTGCAGAGGAGACAGCAAGAGAATGGGGAAGAGACCCAGTTCTAGTGCCCTGTCCCTCTGGTCTGCCCCCAGTGCCCTGTCCCTCTGGTCTGCCCCCAGTGCCCTGTCCCATTTTATTAAAGTTGTTGTTGGTAATATTTAATTTTGTAACTTGATTCTGCATAAAACATTGTCATTCCATGAGATAATCTACGACGGCGTGTTTTACGGGTGCAATTAGGCGCAGGGCAGTGTATGAATTAGGTGGGGCAACTGGTGGCGAGTAACTCTTGAGGCCTGGCTAGTGGCTCAGGACTTGAAATTTTGAGCCCTGAATGCAGTACATACCGTTTTAGAAATAGATGTTCTCTGCGGCTTCCGGGTATGATCTGCGGGACTGGGCGTTCCTAATTGATTGGCTTCCGACCGTCGCATACAGCGCGTCACGAGTTGCCAAAAGAAGCCGAACGTCGGTGCGCAGGCGCCTTATAGAGCTGACTCGCAGTCCGGCTTCTTTCGGCAACTCGTGACGCGCTGTATGCGACCGTCGGAAGCCTGTCAATCAATTGGGAACGCCCAGTCCCGCAGATCATACCCGGAAGCGGCAGAGAACATCTATCTCTAAAACGGTATGTACTGCATTGATTAAAAAAAACCACCCGATTTGTGCTTCCCACAATTGGCCTCAATCTAATGTTAAAACTTTTTTTTTTTTCGGGTGAACCCCCGCTTTAAATATTAATGTAATTTTAAGTGTTTAAAGTGTAACTCCACATTTTGGAACATGTGGGAAGGAGTTAAAGCCCCTGTCAGATTTTTATTGCCTGTCCCCCGTTGGGCAGACTCGACCTCTCCATTTGTCCTGTTTATTTGATATCGGAGTGAAAGAAAAAATTTCAGCTTTTGGGTTGTTACCTGAACAGAAATTTTCCATTGCGGACACTAGTTCCAGCGATAACCAGGGATTTCTTCTCACTTCCTGTTTGGCTATGGGACATGAAGGGAAGTCTCCCCAATAGGACACAGAAGGCAAAAAAACTGACAGAGGTTATAATTTTCGCTTACTCTTATTTTTATTAGAAAGGTTTGCCTTTTTTAGCTCCTGTTTTATTATTTTCAAGTGTTAATTTTCATGCTTCGGTTAAATTGTGTAGAAAGACCTTTCTTGGTGTTGAGAATCTCTGCTTTTGGGGGAGGAAACAGACAGCAATAAGAACCAGGCAGAGGTTCTAACCCTTTACCCCTCTATCCAAAACTATAAACAGTTTTGAGTTTAGATTTAGAGATCAAAGATATGTGGAGTGACTTAGGCCGGGTTCACATTGGTATGCTGCAATTTGGCGGCAGAGCAGGTGTCTGCGCGGTTTACGTGGGTTTTTAGCCACAGTTCCATTGATTTCTATTAGGGTTGCGCCGATGTCACTTTTCTAAGAGTACCGATACTTTTTTCTTTTCCAAGTACTCGCTGATGCTGATTGCCTATACTTTTAATGTCATGTGACAGTTTTTTTTAAAAAGAAAAAACACTTTTTTATTTCTTTGGGGAGAATGTATGGTGTTAGTGTGTGGTTGTTTTGTTTTGTTTTGTTTTGTCAGCCCTGTTGGGCAGGTTGGGCTTTGGTGAGAGATCAGGTATCTAAACAAACTTCTGATTCCCCAGTCCCTTTCTTAGCAGTCTCGGCTGCACTGGAGATGAATGGACAGGAGACAGAGGCTCCTCTTTTCATAGTTGTTATGGATGGACAGTCAGTGATCACCGACTCTGTTCATTCGGAAAAGGAAGGAGCCGGTAAATGAGATTTACCGGCTCCTTCCTCTGCTTCCCATCCTGACAGATCTGGGGCAGGGGGAGACCGGTGGAGGAGGCGGAGAGCTGGGCAGTACACAGAGGGACCCAAAGGAGGACAAGGTGGGGGAGGAGGAGCTGGAGAGACGGGAAGGACGCGGGGGGGGACGCAGAAGGAGGAGTTGGGAAAAACGCAGGTGGACCCGGAGGACAAAACAGATTGGGATCCAGAAGGGGACACGAGACAGTCGGGGGTGATCAGTGTGGCAGTGGGCACAGTTGCAAGAACTGATCTCCCTGACAACCGTGGGAGGGAGAGGAGGAGAAAAGCTATACAGGGAGATCGGTGCTTGTAACTCTTGCCACCTCTGCACCGATCACTCCTGACGCTGTCCAAGTATTGGGTAAATCATCGGAGCATTCGAGTGAGTACAAGTACTTGTGCAAATGCTCGTCAGGGTTGCACCGATACCGGTAACTTCTATGAGGTCGCTTGCTTTTGCAACCTTTCCTGAAAAGTACCGCATGCCACTTCTTTGGTGCGCGTTCAGAAAACATGGTGAAAACGTGTGTGAAACGCATGTGATCCATCACTTTGTAATATGATCGGGGATTATATTTGTTGCTGATTCTAATTTCATTGTATTGATTTAAGATTGTTTTATGGTATGAAGAAAAACTGTTTAAGTTTGGTTTCTGAACCTTTTTTTATATATCTTCTTTTTTTTTCGTGTGTATTTTGTATCCCATATTATCATATAAAAAATATGTCGTTAAATCTCGGTGATGGTCCATATATCTGTATAAATTCACCAATAAAAATATCAGAAGCGATATTGTTGTCATGTGAGTTGATGGTTGAACAGGTTGAGGGGGCTAAGGGCGGTAAAAAAAAAAAAAAAAAAATTCTGTGTTATCTTGAACAAAGGTAATGCTGGATCATGTTATATTTATTCCGACTGCTTTCCCATGTGTTTGTGTGTGTGTGTGTGTGTGTGTGTTTGTTTGTTTTTCGTGTATTTCGTTTTCAAGGCAGGGGACAGTAGGGGGAAAGGAGTACAAACGGCAAAATGTTAAAGGGAATGTTAAGGTAAAAAAAAATATTATTTTTTTCCCCCCTAAATGGCTTCCTTTACCTTAGTGCAGTCCTCCTTCACTTACCCCGTCCTTCGATTTTGCTTTTAAATGTCCTTATTTCTTCTGAGAAATCCTCACTTCCTGTTCTTCTGTCTGTGACTCCACACAGTAATGCAAGTCTTTCTCCCTGGTGTGGTGAAAGCCTCTTGAGGGGGCAAGCAGGAGAGTCAGGACGCCCACTAACACACAGCTCCTTTTTCTATCTGCGAAGTAGAGAGTGTCCTGACATTCCTGCTCGCCCCCTCAAGAGGCTTTCTCCACACCAGGGAGAAAGCCTTGCATTACTGTGTGGAGTTACAGACAGAAGAACAGGAAGTGAGGGTTTATCAGAAGAAATAAGGACATTTTAAAGCAAAATGGAAGGATGAGGTAAGTGAAGGAGGTCTGTACTAAGGTAAAGGAAACTATATAGGGAAAACATTTTTTACCTTTACAACCCCTTTAATGTGCCAAATAATTTTAAGCAATTTTATAATTTTTTATGTGTTTTTTAACTTACAATAAAATATACCAAAAGGATAAGGGGGAAAATGCAAAAAAAAGTGTGTACTGTCTCTTTAAATTGTAACCACTTTAATACCGGTCACTTTCACCCGCCTTCCTGCCCCGGGCAATTTTCAGCTTTCAGCGCTGTCACTTTTTGAATGACAATTGCGCGGTCATACAACACTTTTTTTTTTTTTTTTTTTGATGGTGATTTAATTTTTTGCTTAACAAATGATAAAAGACCTACATTACAGTGGTCAACAAATGAATAACTGTAATAACAATGAGTTGGGCCTTACGTTTACACATGTCTTTGATAAGGATAATTTGATTTTTTTGGACTTGGTACTGTCACATGACCAGGAGGTTATTACCACCAGTAATCACATCAAACCTACCAGTGGTAATTCCTATTTACACTTTAATAGTTGTCATCACTCGTCGTGGAAATCTAATATCCCATACGGACAATTTAATAGGCTACGGAGAAACTGTACCAAGACACAGGACTACACGACCCAAGGCCTTATTATGAAGACTAAATTTAGGGAAAAGGGGTATCCTCAGGAACTACTAGACGATGCTTTGAATCAGGGCTGTGGAGTCGGAGTCGAGGAGTCGGAGTCGGGGGAAATTTTGGGTACCTGGAGTCGGAGTCGGCAAACAATGCTCCGACTCCGACTCCTACTAAATTTAGATTGGAATAAAAAAAAAAAAAAAAAGCAAGTTTAAATGTCCCAATTCACAAAAAGTTATAATTAATGACTTCTCTACTGTAAGAATAAAGACCAATGCATGCAGTGCCTCACGTAACCGCAAAACGAACACGTTAAGTGACCGTGAAGAAGCATGCTTTTCATGTGCTTCACTATATGGCACGCAACGCACAATTAGGAGCTGCAATACTTATACCTTCCATAGTGTTGTGTTCTGCTTTTACAGGGAACGCATGTTAGAGAACCAGTAAGTGTCCAAATAAAAAAATTCCAACAGGAGTTTTATAAAGCACTAAAAGAAGTTGAAAAGTATGATCGCTCATCAAAACTTACTGTTGAAGAAGCCATCCTTGTTTATCCAGAGATCGTTAGTGATGTGGCTAGAATAGTTACTGCAATGCCACCCACCCAAGTCAGTGTCGCAAGATTATTTTCAGCCCTAAAAATAATAAAGTCTGACCTAAGAGCCTCTATGAAAGAGGATCTGGCAGAGGCAATTCTCTTCCTTAGAACTCTACATTGAATTGATTTGCATTTGCTAAGCCTATAACTACATTTCAAGATTAATATAAACCATTTCTAGGCTTTACAGATTTTGTTTTTGGTTCATTATAGATAAGCTTTGTTTTTGTTCTAAAACAACCAAATAATGTGGTTTGTATTTTTGAACTGGTAAAGATCCTGTTCCTGATGTTTATGCCTGCTGCTACTATCCAGTCACTTGATTGTTTTCATTGTGTTTGTCTTTTGCTTAAACTGTGCAATACAGTAGACTGTTGGCTTCCCAGCCAGTAGTCCTGTGGTAGGTTGCGTTTCTTTCCCTCAAGGAATGTATAAAATACATTCGCATATTAATACAGAGGAGTCGGAGTCGGAAGTACATAAAACTGAGGAGTCGAACATTTATCTACCGACTCCACAGCCCTGCTTTGAATTCTAATATTATCATCAATAAAAATAAGAAGATTAGGAAGGATAAAGTTGAGAATAATATAAGGTTCATTTCTACATTCAACACCAAACATAAAAACATAAGTAATATTATTAATAAACATTTCAATATTCTTCATCTAGATCAATATTTGTCATCTTCTCTCCCCCCTAAACCTCCGATTACCTTTAGAAGGGCCCGGACCATTCGGAACATTATTGCACCTAGTAAGGTATCTAAGATCAACTCTACCCGTCCACTAGATATTCGGGCCTATTTTAACAGTAAAACCGGTATCTTCAGATGTTGTAAGAGGGGATGTCTTGCATGTCAGTCTATCCCTAAAGGTGGTACCGATTTTATTAAAACCAAAGACTGTAGGTTCTCGATTAATCAATTTCTTACTTGTTCTACGGAATATGTTGTTTACATATTGCGTTGCCCATGTAATTTGTTATATGTAGGAAGGACTATCCGTACCTTACAGATACGAGTAGGCGAACATAGACGCCTTATCAAAAAGGGCTGTGATAAACACAGCGTTCCTAGACATTTCCTGCATGTCCATGAGAAAGACTTTAAGTGCCTTGAGGTTCTGGCTATTGAGTCCATTCCGTCAGGGTCACTTACTGTTAATGAGAGATTTTCCCTCTTATGCAAGAGGGAAACTTTTTGGATTTTTTGGCTGGGTTCTTTGTTACCAGGTGGCCTCAACAAGGAGCTAGACATTCTTAGTATCACCAATTAACATAATTTTTTTGTATACATAACTTTATGGTCTCATATACATAACGTTATGATTTTTTATGGATTTTTTTTTTATGGATTTTTTATGGATGAATGTATCTAGGTGTGCGGGCTAGTATCATTCATGGTACTGTCAGTGTTATACCTGAAGGGTTCCACATGTACTGGCACTTTAAGGCTGGCTCCACCCAGCAGTGATGACAAGGGTCAAGGGGTATAGTAGCCATCTTAGAGGGAGCACATGTAGAAAGCAGAGATAAGATCTACTGTCCTGAGATGCATGTTCCAGTGTACAGCCTGTACTGAATAAACATCCATTGTTCCAGACCAGAGTCTTGTGTCTCCCACAACACAGAGGATAGAACAGTCAGTACATGCGATAAGTTGATTATATGGATTGTGTGCGTGTATACCTGCGTATGGGCATATAGATATATGTGTATATTTATACATGTGTCTGTATGTTTATATTGTAGTATTTTTATTTTACATATATTCATAATTTTTTTGTATATGTGTTATGATTGCATGCCTTTGTGGGTGTTTTCAGATTAATATTCATATATTTTATGTGTTTTAAAACGGTGGTGATGGTGGGGTTAAAACTTCAAATCCGTCCCCCGCCTGCCATTGTCCAATTGGATGGTCATTTTTCCCTTTATTAATCTGGTGGTGATGCCTGTCCGTGACTTTGAAAAAGCGTCTGGCACGCGAAACATGTCAGTCACGGCTCACCCCCATTTCGTTTGATGCCCCCACTTGTACACAGAAGCCGGTCATGATACACTGACATTCTGGGAATTCCTCTAGTGACGCCAGCGCTTCTACCAGCATTGCTAATTTTTTACTTCCACTGATTGGTCCCTGGAGTCACATGATTTCTAAGGGATAGGGTCCGGACACTACTCCCTTCCTTTCTGTGTGACTCAGCGGAGATTCCGCCCCTCCCTCCTCGCCTTTGACTGACGCGGCGGCGTCCCTGTACTGGCTCGGTGGTTCCCATCCAGGATCTTCCCCGCTGCCCTACACCTTCGTCGCGAGGAGATATCCCGCTCCCATCGGCCTCCCTGTTGGTTTGGATTTACAGCAATATCTCCCTCTGCATGTGAACAGCACCAACGTTTGCTTCCAGCGTGGATGTCATCCCTCCACTGCTTGATTCCATCTCCCTGCATAGAGGCACATAAACGGCTGCTGAGGTATTGTATCACCTCCACATACCACCGTATCTACACCAGTTGGAAGTTCTTTCAACACCCTCCCAGAAGTGATTTTTGGTTTCTATCCCACTATCACCACACGACTTCTGTACATGTGTTGGACTGTTCATTAGATTTATTTATTTATTTTTTCATTAACTGTTTGCCATCTGCCTATTACTTTTTCAGTTCATGTATACGCATTTTATCTATTTTAAGACTATAAAGTGATATTTACTCAATCCCTGAGCGCTGTATTTTTTTTTTTTTTTATTAACAAATTTTTTATTAGTTTTTCAACATTTCCATTTAACAATATATTACATTATATCACACCCTTGTACAATAAACATCCTTATCTGTATCCCATACCCCCCCCCCCGGGGGAAATAAAGAGAAAAAGAAGAAAAGAAAAATAAATGAAATAAAACGGGGAGAAAAATTATCCCCCCCCCCACCCTCACTTATTCCCTGTGGCTCTCTCCCCCCTCCAAACACCAAACAGAAAATAAAATAAATAAATAAATAAATAAAAAAAGTGATCCCTTAGATAGGCTTCTAAAAAGCCATTCTATAGCTTATCGCTCATTTATTCCTTGTTACCCCCTCCCCTAATAACATTTTTACCAAGTGTTTGAGATCTGAGGCCTCTGTCAGGCCATAAAGCCACTAATGACTTAAACCCCCCCCCCCCCGCTTTTTTATCTCACCCTTTCTCCCTTCCCTATTCCACACACCAACCCCGAAAGAAAATAAGTAAATGTATATAATAACAAAAAAAAAAAAAAGGACCCCTTATGTAGTATATCCCAATCCCACCCTCTGTGCCCACCCTCTCTTAAACCTGTGCAGGTGGGGGTTAGGAGCAGTGCCGCACGGGATTTCATATTGAGAGCTAAAAATAAATAAATAAATACGAAGAAAAAAAAAAAGACAAACAAGTTATTCTCCACCCCCCCTCCCCCCCCCACAGGCCATCTACAGCTCCTTAAATTATTCAATCTCTAGCGAGCATTTTTCCCATTCTGACCATATTACTCTAAACTTTTCATTTCTATCTTTAACCCTGGAAATCCATCTTTCTGCCTCCATAATTAAATTCACTTCTCTCTTCCATTCAAGAATAGTTGGCCTTTTATCCTGTTTCCATAATCTAGGTATTAATAATTTTGCCGCATTTAATAAATGAGGCGTAATACTCTCCTTATATGATTCCATGGACCTCGCTGACCCGTGGAATAGGAAGTTTAAAGGTGTCAGTTCTATTTCCTCGGGAGATAGCCTTCCAACCCAAGGGGCAATCTCTTGCCAATATCCTCTGATCTTTGGGCATGACCACCACAGGTGGAGTAGGGTACCCTCTTGTCCACATCCCCCTCCAACACCTATTGTCCGCAAGCCTATACATCTGTGCCAATCTTACTGGGGTTCTATACCACCTAGATAGAAATTTATAGGACATCTCCTGAATCTGTGAGCTTAGATGTATAGTGTGTGGAGTCAATACCTTTTTTAATTTGTTGCGTGGTAAACCTGTGATTTAGCTCTCCTTCCCAGTCTCTAATATAGTAAGGTGTTGTGTTGTTTTTCTCCGTGTCCCTAGGATTAATCTATACATTTGAGACAGTAAGTGTTTGGCCCTCCCAATCTTTACACATCTGGTTTCAAATATAGTAAGCGAATTAAGAGGCCTTATCCTGGTCTTCCATTTTTTAAAGAAGCACCCTAATTGATGATACCTCCACTCCACCATTGCGGCTGTTCCCAAGTTCCATCTCAATTCAGGTAAGGGGGTCAGGGTTCCACATGGGGCAAATTTGCCGCATGTGGTATCCCTCCCCCAGGCCTTCATTGATCCTACTTCCTCGCCTGGGGGGAACCACGGGAATCCCTCTAGGGGAGCCAAGGGGGATATCCCAGGGGCATAATCTTCTGATTGATTTATTTTATCCCATATCCTTAGTGTATTATTAGTTAATGGTGACATCCATTTTGAGAGCCCTCTTTCTGTCTTCGCTATCCAAGGAGCTCCTGCTAGGTTCCTTCCTGCCATTCTTTGCTCTAATTTTACCCATGTTTTAGTTGATTGATCGTGATTCCAATTTAGTATACGTACTAGTGCCATTGCCCTATAATATGATATTACATCTGGCAGACCCACTCCGCCCTCTGACTTTTCTCTACACAAAATTTCATAGGCTAATCTGGGGCGTTTATCGTTCCATACAAAGGATACAAAAGCCTTCCGTATGCCCTTAAAAAAACTCTGTGGGAGGTGAATTGGCACTGTGTGTAAGACATAAATTATTTTAGGTAGTATGTTCATTTTTATTGCGTTCACCCTTCCAAACCAAGTTAAAAACTGCCCCTTCCATTTCTGAAGATCCTCTCTTACCCCTTCCATTAAGGTACCATAATTCAGGTCGTATAAAAGTTTAGGGTCAGGCGTTATATGCGTCCCTAAGTACACTAGTGATTTTTTTATTCCATATGAAGCGATATGCTTCTTGTAGAGTGTTCGCCATACTTAAAGATACATGGCTAGGAAATAATATAGACTTCTCAATTAATTTTAAAATTGGATAGGGTCCCAAACCTAGATACTTCTTCCATCAAGGCAGGTAATGAAGTCTGTGGTGTGGATAGATAGAACAGGTCATCGGCATATGCCGAGACCTTATGTTCATCCGGCCCAATACACGTTCCCTGTATTCCGTTATTTCTTCTTATTTTGCAGAGAAAGGGTTCCAATATCATTGCAAATAATAAGGGAGACAAGGGACACCCTTGTCTCGTACCATTGTATATTTGGAAATAGTCTGACAAAGTGCCATTCACCTTTACTCTTGCTCTCGAGGACGCGTACAACGCCAGCACCCAACCCATCACACGCTCTCCCACTTTCATCCACCTCAGAACCTCAGTCATAAACATCCAGCTAACCCTGTCGAAAGCTTTTTCGGTATCCATAGATAATATTATTCTGGGGGCTTTGTCCGGACCGTGTTGCATCCAATGGAGGACATTTAATGCTCTTATGGTGTTGTCTCTAGCTTCACGGCCCTTCATAAAGCCTGTTTGATCAGGGTGAACTAGCTTCACTAAATGATCCTGTAGTCTAAGTGCCACAATTTTTGATAATAACTTCGTATCAGAATTTAACAGCGAAATTGGTCTATAATTAGCACAGTGTTGGGGATCTTTTCCTGGTTTTGGGAGGACTGTGATGTGTGCCAATAGTGCTTCTGGAGGAAGTGGATTCAGAATGTTAATCGAATTGAAGTAATCGCATATTGGGGCACCCAGGTTTTCAGAATTTTTTTTATAATATAAATTCGTAAAGCCATCTGGCCCTGGGCTTTTTCCTATTGTCAAATTTGCTATTACTCCATGCACTTCTTCTACTGTGATCGGCCTGTTTATCATCTCCGTAGCTTCAGATGGCAGTGAAGGTAACTGAGTCCGCAATATATTCCCTAAACTCCCCCACTCGGAATTCATTAGTGGTTCTTGCTGCTTCCTGTTGAATATTATATAAATTCTCATAGAATTTATGGAATTCTGCCGCAATTGCCTGTGTTTCTACAATTTTTTTATTTTGTATAGTTAAATTATGAACATGTCTGGAATCTTGTTGTTTTTTAAGTTGTCTAGCTAAAAGGCGACCACATTTATTTCCCTGTTCATAAAAACGGTGTGCGTAGTATCTATATTTATTTCTGGTTTTCTGATCTAGACACTGTGTCAGTTTACTTCATGCCTCTTCCAACCTCTTAGCGTCTGCTGGGTCCATGGAGGATTTATGTTTTATCTCTATCTTATTTATTTCTTCCAGCAGATCTGTTATTTCTTTTTTTTTTTTTCCTTGCCCCCCATGCTATCAATTCCCCCCTGATCACTGACTTATGGGCCTCCCAAATAGCCTGTTCAGAAGTTTCCCCAGACACGTTCCTTTCAAAATATGTTTTGATTTTAATGGTTAAATCTTCCACAACGCAGCTGTCGTCTAACAGTGTCTCATTTAACCGCCAAGTTCGTTCCAAGTGGCCCAATGATACTGGATGTAAGGACATAATGATAGGTGCATGATCTGAAATTGTTATTGATTCTATCGTACAAGATCTGATCCTTTCTAGGTAGAACTGGTCCACGAAAAAAAGATCAAGACGAGAGTACATATTGTGTATTTTTGAATAATAGCTATAGTCTTTTATCCCCTCATGCGTTGCTCGCCATCCATCTACCAAGTGGGCAGTCCGTAAAAGCTGTTTTATGTGTTTTAGAGCCTTGAATGATATGGGTGTTTTGCCTGTTGATGTGTCTATACTTGGATTTAATACTAAATTAATGTCGCCCCCTAAAATCAGAAATCCTTCTCTATACTTCTCTAATGATTTCAAGGTTTTTATCAGGAAGTTAGCCGTGCCTGTGTTTGGGGCATACACTGAGGCAAATGTATAGCAGTAGTCGTTCAATTTCGCTTTTAAGAAAAGATACCTACCCTCGGGGTCTATTTGTGAAGATATCACGATAACTGGGCATGTCTTTTTAAATGCTATGGACACTCCCCTTGCCCTTTAAATTGGAGGCGGCGCGTGGAACCACTGGTTAAATATGTGTAGGGGCATATTTGGTGTAGCCCCTTTCAGAAAATGAGTTTCCTGCAGAAAGGCCACATCTATAGCATAATGACTTAACTCCTGCCACAAACGTCCTCTCTTCTGGGGTGAGTTTAGGCCTCTAACTATATATGTTATTACTTTTAATGGGCCTGCCATCACTTATTTATATGAAAAGAAGAAAAAAAAAAAGGAAAAACGCTTCAACTATTCGCTGCTGTATACCTTTTTTTCTGTTTCCCTGCCTGTCCAAGAGAGGGGAGAGGAGGTGGAGACAAACAACCACAAAAAACACAAATAAAAAAAAAAAAAAAAAGGAAACCAAATTTCCCCAGAAGGAACAAAGACAAAAAAAATACCCTCAACCCCCTCCCTCCCTTCCCTAAACCCAATACTCTCCTTTGGGTTACCCCCTAATCGGAAGAGTTGTCCGCAGAGGGGTACACCCCCCCCCCCGCCGAACTCTCCACCTTCCTGCATTCTTGCAGGGTTTTGTAACCCATATATCGGGCCTGGCCTACTGGGTAAAACACCTTTTTACCCTCCCTATCCCTCCCCCGGGCCATTTCTTTTTATTCCCCCTCTTTTTTTATCCCATACCCACTTCGTGGTGGGGCCCTTATGTCTTCTTCCCCTTGGTTTACATTCGATGTGGGTATTGGGTTGGTAATCTCCCCCCCTCAATAATTCAAATGGTACTTTCCCCCCCCTCTCCAATCTATCATTATACCTTCATTTATATAATATTTTTCCCGATTAGGGGATCCTAAAGAACATTTCCTTATACCATTCTAGACAATTGTATCGATACATTAATAATTAATTACAACCTCCAATAAGAGAAAAAAAAAAAAGTGGGTTTCATCAGTGCCTTAAGTGACCCTGTGCCCTTTTCTTGCATATTCTTTCATTCACTTCTATCGAAAATGTATTATATATACCGAAAAAAAAAAAAAGAGGAAAAAGGTTTAAAAATATCTTCCTTCCCTTACCAAAAAACGAAGAGAAAAAAAAAGTGTGTGTCATCAGTGCCTTGAGTGACCATATGCCCCTTTCTTGCATGTTATTGCATTCACTTCTACCAAAAATGTATTATATATAGAGAAAAAAAAAAGGTTTCAAAACATCTCCCTCCCTACCCTTTTTTTCTCCCTTACCAAAAAAAAATGGGGGGGGAGGAGGTGTCATCAGTGCATTGAGTGATCATGTGCACTTTTCTTTGCATGTTATTTCATTCACTTCTACCAAAAATGTATTATATATACCAAAAAAAAAGAAAAAAAGAATAAAATAAAAAAAAAGGAGGTTTAAAAATATCCTTCTTTCCCCTTTCTTTAAAAAAAAAAAAAATTGAGAGATCAGCTTTTTTACCAGCCCACCCTACCAACCCTCCCCAAGAGTATTCCAACAACAACCAAGGCCCCCCTTCCCACTATCCATGAGTCTCTCCTTTTCCTTTCCTTCCCGCTATAGTCTTATTTCTGTGTGTTTTTTTTCCTGGGGGGCACTCGTTTCCATGGTTCTGGGCGTTTTATATAATTTCCGATGTTATTCCTTCTCCAGTCCACAAAATCTGTTGGGGGTAATTCTAATATTTCTGTGAATGACTGCAGGTCATCCTTTGTGCGAAGAGTTGCTGTCTTGCCGTTTCGCGAAGCCGTAAGACTGAATGGAAAACCCCATCAGTATTTTACTTCTACCGCACGTAAGGCTTCCAAGACTGGCCTGACACTCCTTCTTTGCATTAAAGTTCGATATAAGTCAGGATACAGTGAAATATGTGTTCCGTCATGGACAATTTCCTTTTTGGTGCGAGCAACTTTCATTATAGATTCTTTCACCGTAAATTTATGTAATTTACATAATATGTCTCTGGGTCTTTCTGCATTGGGGATAACGTGATGGGATACGATGTATTCTATCCACCTCCATGGTTTCCAGTGCCTCCTCTCCCATTATTCTATGAAATATCTCCTGCACTGTTGGGAGTAATTCCAGGCCCAAAAAAGTTTCTGGTAGTCCTTTTATACGAATGTTTTGCCTGCGATCCCTATTTTCTTGATCGTCTAATTGGTCCCTGAGGGAACTTAAGAGCTCTTCTTGATGTTTCACTGTCTCCTGTATATCTGCGACTGCCTGTGTCATTGCATCCTGTTCAACCTCAACTGATTCTACCCTGTGTCCTAGCTCACATATCTCCTCTCTTAAGCCCTCCACTGCTTGCTGGCATGACTGCTCTACCGCTGCTATCAATTGCAAAATATCAGTCTTAGTAGGGAGTGTTTTTAGAAGTTCTCTTATAGCTCTAATATCTTTTTCTAGGTCACAGGGCTGACCTTCCAACCTTGATTGCAAGTCCCCTCCGTTTTTCACCACATTAATACATTGCGTAGTCTCCCCCTGCATTGTTTGATTTCTCTCCTGCGAGTCTGTTTCCAATCTTTGTACGTCTGTTTCTGACTCCTCATTATTCTCCAGGGTTGCAGTATAGCTTTTTTGTGGGGTTTCATCCCCAAAGTCCATTACCACCCCTCCTACAGCTTTTGGGGGGGGTCCGTAAAATAGTCATGGTAGTTGGATAATCTGGGCTAACTTGGCCTTTAGCCTTGGGATCTTCTTTATGTCCTGTTTCCCTCGAATCTTGTAACTGCTTTTGTCCCTTTGTCGACGGATGGCCCTCCTGTCCTACCCCTATCATGATAGGCCTCAGTGGGGATTGGTTACAAACCGGGTTGTCTCCATTAGTGATTGTCCGTCCTCTACCCACTACTGGGGAGCCCTTCTCTTTAATATGCATTCCACGGCCCGTCGAGCGGCGATCCTGTCCATCTGTTTTAGCTGTACTACGACCATTTCCTACGGGGTGTTTATTAGATTCCATCAGTCCTCTCTTCCCTTCTGGTCGTTTCTCAGCTTGAGGTCCGTCCGTCCCTGTGCGTGGAGAGAGATGAGCCCGTATTGCTCCTGCTTGTTTTTGTGCTGTCTGTCTGCGGGTTGACATCTCCGTACTAATCCAAATATTTAACGGTGAATAGATTATCCGCACCAGTCCGCAGCTCTACCAACTTTAAGGGTGCCCCAAGATCATTTATATTCGCAGCTGAGTATACCATCCAACTGGTGTATAATTAAGCAGAATTGATGTTGCGGATAGCTCTAGTGACCCTGTTGTATTATATTTACTGTATCTTACTGTTTGTTGCAATTCCTTGTGTGCTCTATTGATTGCTCCTTTTGTCAGTAATTCAGCAATATTTTAACAGTAGTCACAGGCCGACCTGCCGACTTGCTAATGGCGAATCTAGGCTTTCACGTCTGTGTGGGCTGACCCCAATACACAGACTAAGGCCTTTTATACGAAGAAAAAAAAAAAAAGGGAAGTAGGTGTAAAAAGGAGGTTGAGGATCTAAAAAAAAAAAAGATGGAGACTATCTCGCCAACTGGTGACAGTATAACCCTTCTTCTTATGGGGCCAACGGGCACACAAAATATCCACAGCTCTACCAGCTTTTGAGTGCGCACCTAGATCATCTGTATTTGCTAGTTGGTAAGCAGTCTAGCTAGGGCTTAATTTAGCAGATTGAATATATACACATATGTCTTTCCATGAGCTTCTCCACAAGTGAGCATGCATATATAAAAGCACTTTATCTGCATTTTACACAGTTCAGTTTGCTTCCCTTTTACAGTCCCCTCAATTTTGCAATTGCTACAACTGCAAACGAATCTCTGTGGCCAGAGGGGTTGAAGCACCGTCTCAGTATGGGTTTTAAACTGAGTCCTTGCAATAACTAAATTAGCAATTAAACACAGATGTAGCAGATTAGATGAAAATATCCTTGCGCTGTGACTTTAAATTAACCCCTTACAGAGTCCTGCTTAGTTGCTGGGTACAGACGGGGCAAAAAAAAAGAAGGGAAAAACAGATTCTGGGCTCAGTTCTTAGATCAATTGTTATACAGTAGTACCTCCCTTTTCTGCTCCTCTGATGTCCCTTTGAACTTGGGGGTACTCCAGGAGATTCTCTGCCTGTTTTTATCACAGCTCCTGTTTCCTCTCACTCCTGTATAGCAAGGAACAAATACAGTGGGGGGGGGGGGGGGGGGAGGGGACCTGCTAGAGAGGCAGATAGTTATTTCTATTATTGCTTCCGTGCCTTTGAATTAAAGCGGTTCTCCACCCTAAAGTGGAGTCCCGCTGATCGGAACCCTCCCCCCCTCCGGTGTCACATTTGACACCTTTCAGGGGGAGGGGGGTGCAGATACCTGTCTAAAGACAGGTATTGGCACCCACTTCCGGCCACACGCTACGGGCAAAAGACGGGTTTGTCTGACTTCCCGTCTGTCGCCCGTTGTGTGCTGGGAACACTCGGCTCCCAGCACACAGCGTGTGAGCCAATCGGCGGGCGCAGCGCGACTCGCGCATGCGCCGAAGGGAACCGGGCAGTGAAGCCGCAGCGCTTCACTTCCTGGTTCCCTCAGCGTGGATGGCGGGGGGAGCAGCAGAGAGACGAGCGATCGCTCGTGCTCTGCTGCGATCAGCGCTGGACTCCAGGACAGGTAAGTGTCCTAATATTAAAAGTCAGCAGCTGCAGTATTTGTAGCTGCTGTCTTTTAATATTTTTTCCCCATGGCACATCCGCTTTAACGTTTTGCAATCTCCCAGCATAAATCACTCCATTAACTTCACCGCTGGCTCTCACCGCATAAGAAACACACAGTCCACCATTGCAGTGTTTATTATATGTTTTTTTTTTTTTTTTACTTTTTTTAAAGTTTTTTAGAGAAATCAGTTCCTTTCTTCTTCCCTCATATATCACATTTCATAGTTCACAGTGTCGCAGCTGCTTTGGCTACTATTGACTTAAACGGCTGATAATTTTACTCTCTGGCTCCTTATCTTATCTCCTATCTCCTTACCTCCCATATGACGGCCTTGTCTTTTTTCTTTTCCTGCTCTCCCTTCACTGAGGGGGGTTCCTTGCCTGGGGGGAACTCAGAGGGGAGGAGCCCTCGCAAGCCTCTCACTCACATCCGCTCATCCCGAGTTGTAGCCAAGCCTTGGAGATGACCTAGCGTATTTTTTGTTTTATTGTGTATTGCCCATGTTCACAAGTGGTTGACAGCTGCACGGGAGGGTTTCTGTGTTATCTTTTTACTACACAGAACACTGTGTATTATCGTTTTTTTATGGTGTAGCACTACCAGTGGGATTTTTTCTTGTATTATTTGGGTCCAAACCCTCTGGTAAGCCTCCTAATTATCACTATTGGTGGCAGATCTTCTATCAATCACTTTTTATCACATCAATTTCTTTATCGTACATCACGGGACACAGAGCGGCATTCATTACTATATGGGTTATATGGAGTACCTTCAGGTGTAGACACTGGCAATCTCAAACAGGAAATGCCCCTCCCTATATAACCCCCTCCCATAGGAGGAGTACCTCAGTTTTTTCCGCCAGTGTCTTAGGTGTTAGTCATGGTTTAGCTTGCCTCCACATCCTTGGGATTAGGTGAGCTAACCGGTTCTGTCCAAAAAAGCCTCAGCGCTAAAGTGGTCAGTAACCGGACCCCAAACCCTTGGGGTATAGCCCATAATGCTTTTCTTTTTAGAGAGCTGGACCCTGGGCCCAGAACTTAGAAACCTTTGGGTGCCTAATGTTTCTGTTGCCAGAGTGCTATATGGGCCCAGGACAGTGGATCCTTCATAGGAACCCAGGGCCTGAAGGTCTAGACATCCCCACCGAGATGGGGGAAGATTGGGCCTCTTGCTTGGCAAAGTCCTGCGGCATGGAGCAGGTAAGTGAGGGGAAAAACTTGCGGAACTTGGTTCTTAGCAGGTTTTTTCTGGGGGGTCACAGGGGACATGCCTAAAGTTATGCACTGCATCTGGCAAACTAGTCACATATCATAAAGATAGGATGGCTCTATATGTATTATTCCCCATAAGATGTGACCTCCCTTGTAGTGTTGGAAAAGCATTGAGTGGGGCCTGTGATATAAAAGTATATGTGTGTGTCAGAGAGCTGTGCTTACCTGCAAGCCTCCAGGCGATGCTCCATTCAGTCTTCCTCCTCACGGCCTGCAAAGCAGGCAAAACGCCGACCTCCTCATGGTTCCAGGCTGCAGGCTGCAGTTTGCTGGAGCAGAGAGGTCCCTTCCTCCCAACCCCACCCCCCCCCTGTCGGGAGGGGCATTTCCTGTTTGAGATTGCTGGGGGGGAAGGGCGGGTCAGTGGCTTAAGGAAGGGGCGGCCCTTCCTTGTTTGTTCCATATAGCTCATTCAATACTTTGGAACTGAGGAGGAAAGACCAGAACGGCAAGCACGGGGCGCCGAGGACACACAGTGGCCAGAAAGAATATTGCAGTCTTCAGAAAGACTGTTTTCAAGCCTAGGAATAGGCTGTTTCTTTTCCATCTCATAGTTTTTCTTGCAATACTACTCAGGGGGACAGAATGTTTTTTCTTTCCTAGATTTGAAAAAAAAAAAAAAAAAAAAAGTGTCATCTAGGGGAGAGGAAGCATTTTTTATCCCCCAAACAGGTGTTTGGGCATTTAACTATTTATAAGTCCCAGGTACCAATAAGTAGCAGGTGTACCTCGGTATTGTACCATGGCATCAAAAAACAAGGGTACAAGAGGTGGGGATTCCCCCAGAGAGTCTGAGGTCTCGGACAATGCTATGCCGCTGCTTTCCCCACAGGGAGCCTTGGGGCCATCGGGATCTGGGGCTGGAGCTGGAGCTGACGCGGGTCAGTCCAACCCTAAGATGGTCACGGAGGAGGTATTACTCACCTCTTTAAAAGAGATGCAGAAAAGCATGGGTAAAATGATAGCCGCAGCTATGCGGGGCAGTAAGCGGAATAGATCTCCGTCGCCCGAGCGCGGACCCTCAGAAGAGGAGGTCCTTTCCTCAGGGGAATTGGACGACCTCTTGGACAAGGACCAAGTAGGTTCAGGGATCGAAGATCCGGATACAGAGGAGTCTGGGGCAGTCTCCCTGAGGGAGAGCTGGTGGATTCAAGGATTGTCGGACTTGGTCCATAGGGCATTCAACTTGCCAGTACCAGATCTCCAGGTATCGACGGTTTCAGCTTTGGGCTCACTGAGGGCGCCTCGAAGCAATGCTGTGTTTCCGATCCATCCTCTATTAGAGGGAGTTTTGTTCCAAGATTGGAACAAGCCAGATAAGATCTTCTTACCACCTAAGAAGTTCTCTATCCTATATCCTATGGAAGAAAAATTTTCCAAAAGATGGGCTACTCCTGCAGTGGACGCAGCCATCTCATGTGTTAACAAATCGTTAACATGCCCTGTAGAAAACATACAGGTGTTCAAGGATCCAGTTGATAAGC
Organism: Rana temporaria; assembly: GCF_905171775.1. Taxonomy (NCBI): domain Eukaryota; kingdom Metazoa; phylum Chordata; class Amphibia; order Anura; family Ranidae; genus Rana; species Rana temporaria. The sequence goes on along the minus strand of NC_053493.1, from coordinate 416,680,461 downwards.
GCTTGGAAGCACTACTTAAGAACTCCTTCACTACTGCAGGGCAGTAGTACAGCCAGCTGTGGCTGCGATTGGGGTCGCTCAAGCATTATCGGATCAATTTAAGCAGATGCTTAAACTTATTCCTGCCCAGCAGGCAGAAGAATTTTCGGATGTCCCTAAGGCCATATGTTTTACGGTAGACGCAATCAAGGATTCTATCCAGCAAGCGTCACGTTTATCGTTATCCCTTATCCATATGAGAAGACTCTTATGGTTAAAAAGCTGGGAGGCTGAGCCCCCATGCAAGAAGCTCCTGGTAGGGTTCCCCTTCCATGGAGGACGACTCTTCGGAGAAGACCTAGATAAATACATTCAGACCATTTCAAACGGCAAGAGTACTCTCTTGCCAACTAAGAAGAAGGTTCAGGGGCCTGCGTTTAAACGACAGTATTCCCCTGGGCAGGGGCCCTCTAATGCCAAGCAGTATCGACGGCCTCCTGCAAAAGCAAACTTCGGCTTCAACAGCAAATCACACAGGCTGTTAGAGGCAAAAGGCAGTGGTTTCGCAAACCAGCAAAACCAGCCCCCAAGCCAACCTTATGAAGGGGCGCCCCCACCCACGAAGGTGGGGGGAAGGCTGCGACTCTTTTCAGAGATTTGGGAAGCCAGCATTCCCGACGAGTGGGTACGGTCTTCCGTGGCCACAGGCTACAAATTAGATTTCCTAAGGTTTCCTCCTCCTCATTTCCAGGAGTCGAGGATTCCAAACGATCCGCCTCGGATTCCGGCCAGTCCTGGAACAGGGGCTGGGTTTCTACTCCAACCTATTCATCATCCCCAATGGAGATGTCAGGCCAATTTTGGACCTAAAGATGGTAAATGCATATCTAAAGATCCGCTCATTTCGGATGGAATCCGTGCGGTCAGCAGCTGCCACACTCCAGAAGGACGACTTCATGGCGTCCATAGACATAAAGGATGCCTACCTTCATGTTCCAATTTATCAGCCACATCAAAGATATCTACGCTTCATGGTGGCTTCGCGTCACTTCCAATTCGTGGCGCTTCCCTTCGGGTTGGCTACGGCCCCCCGGGTGTTCACGAAGGTCCTAGCTCCGATCCTAGCCAAGCTAAGGATCCAAGGGGTCACGATCCTAGCATACCTGGACGACCTCCTAGTCATAGACCACTCGTCTCCCGGCTTGGAGCGAGCAGTGGCCCTCACGGTCCAATACCTCGAGAGGTTCGGCTGGGTCCTAAATCGAGAAAAGTCAGCTTTCCAGCCCACAAGGCAGTTGGAATATCTCGGCATGAGATTAGACACAGAACAACAAGGAGTGTTCCTACCTCTGAGGAAGGTAAAAGCCATCAAGGAATTAATCCTACTGGTTCTAAGCAAGAAAGAACCGACTATTCGCCTATGTATGAGGTTACTAGGCAAGATGGTGGCCACGTTCGAGGCGGTACCATACGCCCAGAGCCACACTCGCATCCTACAGGCAGCCATCCTGTCAGCATGGAGCAGAAGGCCACAGGCCTTGGATATCCCGTTGCCGCTCTTATCAAGAGTCCGACAAAGTCTGTGTTGGTGGTTAGACCCTCAGAATCTACTGAAGGGGAAGTCTTTCAGCCCAGTGGCTTGGAAGATAGTGACCACAGACGCCAGCCTGACGGGCTGGGGAGCAATTTTGGATGGTTGCACTCGCCAAGGTACTTGGGCAAAGCCAGAGAAGCAGTTGCCCATCAACATCTTGGAGCTCAGAGCTGCTCGACTAGCCCTCAGGGCTTGGACGTCAAAATTGCAGGGGTTCCCGGTGAGAATTCAATCAGACAATGCCACGGCCGTGGCATACATAAATCACCAAGGGGGAACCAGGAGTCAAGCCGCTCAGAGAGAGGTGAGCTTGATTCTCCTATGGGCAGAGGCGCATGTGCCCTGCATATCGGCAATATTCATTCCAGGAGTGGACAACTTTCAGGCGGACTTCTTAAGCCGCCAGACTCTATGGCCGGGGGAATGGTCTCTGCATCCACAAGTCTTTCAAGCACTCTGCCAAAGATGGGGAGTGCCGGACGTGGATATCATGGCATCGAGACTCAACAAGAAACTAGACAGGTTCATATCCCGCTCAAGGGATCCGATGGCCTGCGGAACCGATGCGTTGGTTTGCCCTTGGCATCAGTTCAAACTTCTTTATGCGTTTCCCCCGCTCCAGTTACTACCCCGCCTGCTGCGCAGGATCCGGGTGGAACACATACCAGTCATCCTGGTAGCTCCAGCATGGCCCAGAAGGGCATGGTACTCACTCATCCTAAAGATGGTAGTGGGAGACCCTTGGACTCTTCCTCTACGGCCAGACCTGCTATCGCAAGGTCCGATCCTCCACCCTGCCTTACGGCATCTAAATTTGACGGCCTGGAAGCTGAATCCCTGATTCTCAGGGGTAGAGGTCTGTCTCAGAAAGTAGTCTCTACCCTAATCAGAGCCAGGAAACCAGTCTCTAGGGTGATTTATTACAGGGTCTGGAAGGCCTATGTAGGCTGGTGTGAGTACAAGCGATGGCTTTTCTCGCAAATTTACCATCGATAGAGTATTAAGTTTTCTCCAGCTAGGAGTGGATAAAGGATTGGCATTAAGCACAATCAAAGGACAGATTTCTGCTCTGTCAGTGTGGTTTCAGCGGCCGCTGGCCACCCACTCGCTGGTTAAGACCTTCCTTCAAGGGGTCTTACGTATTAGACCTCCAGTTAAATCCCCGCTTTGTCCGTGGGATTTAAATCTTGTTCTGTCAAGTTTACAGAAACAACCGTTTGAGCCGTTGGCTGAAATTCCTTTGGTTCTACTGACAAGGAAGTTAGTATTTTTGGTTGCCATAGTTTCCGCAAGAAGAGTTTCGGAGCTAGCGGCCTTATCCTGTAAGGAACCATATCTTGTTTTTCATAAGGACAGGGTCGTTCTCCGCCCTCATCCTTCCTTCCTACCGAAGGTCATATCCAGTTTTCATTTGAACCAGGATTTGGTATTACCATCCTTCTTCCCTAAACCTACTTCCAGAAAGGAAGGGTTGCTGCATACCTTGGATATTGTCAGGGCCATGAAGGCCTATCTTAAAGCTACAAAGAAGATCCGGAAAACAGATGTGCTGTTCATTCTACCGGAGGGGCCCAAGAAGGGGCAGGCAGCTGCAAAGTCCACCATTTCTAGGTGGATTAAGCAATTAATCACTCAGGCCTACGGCTTGAAAGGGTTGCCTCCTCCAGTATCATTAAAGGCTCATTCTACTAGAGCCATGGGCGCCTCCTGGGCAGCACACCACCAGATCTCTATGGCTCAAGTTTGCAAGGCGGCAACCCGGTCTTCTGTCCACACGTTTACAAAATTCTACAAGTTGGACGTAAGAAGGAATACTGATACTGCCTTCGGGCAGGCAGTGCTGCAGGCTGCAGTTTGAGACCCTCGGATTCC